>NW_018407520.1:39786-48084 GCF_002113885.1 Mizuhopecten yessoensis
GACCACATTTCCATACCATACACATGTCTCTGGCTGGACCACATTTCCATACCATACACATGTCTCTGGCTGGGTTCTGATCATCGGCTCTCCTGTAATACTTTCTGTACCTGTGTCATTCTGCATAATAACTGATGATGTACATGCTCTAAAACACGTACGTTTACAGTAAAGTGTATATATGTATCTGGCTACCTCTAAGTCAGTGTATGATGTTGTTATTCTTGTTAATTTTGTTTTATCTTTTGATATATTTTACTACAGAAATATAAATGTGGTTATAGATATGTGTTACTGTAGAACTGGTAGGGTCACCTTTACAAGGTAAGTATATTTATCCGTCATATTTATAGGAAAGAACAATATTCTGGTCAATGTAATGTTGGTATGGTCTTCAACCCAACTTCTGACAATATTTTGAGACTCGTAACATGGGGTGTTCATATTTTAAACTTATTTTTCCCTCTGATAAAAAAATATTGTGTACACATTTTTGTTTGATTGGTGAGCCATGAAAAGATGCTATGTTTATATATACACATGAATTGTTGATATTTATGGATGTTTCATGGTTCTGACATCAAAAGTTAAGTCAGCATTCAGTTGATGACAATAGTGGATATACTGGTTTATAACAGATCTTTGTTGTATATGCTAGTTACAGGTATTGTATAAGTCATTGTGTGATCATTTAACAATTTCCATACCAATAGCTGCAGACCATACTAATACATGAAGTATATACTAATACATGAAGTACATACCTACCTATAGATGAAGTACATGTAAATAGATGAAGTACATGTCAATAGATGAAGTATATACATACCTATAGCTGCAGACCATACTAATACATGAAGTATATACTAATAGATGAAGTACATACCTACCTATAGATGAAGTACATGTGAATAGATGAAGTACATGTCAATAGATGAAGTATATACCTACAGATGAAGTACATACTAATAGATGAAGTACATACATACCAATAGCTGAAGAACATACTAATACATGAAGTATATACTAATAGATGCAGTACATACATACCTATAGATGAAGTACATGTGAATACATGAAGTACATGTCAATAGATGAAGTATATACCTACAGATGAAGTACATACTAATAGATGAAGTACATACATACCAATAGCTGAAGAACATACTAATACATGAAGTATATACTAATAGATGCAGTACATACATACCTATAGATGGAGTACATGCAAATAGATGAAGTACATGTCAATAGATGAAGTACATGCAAATAGATGAAGTACATGTCAATGGATGAAGTATATACCTACAGATGAAGTACGTTCTAATAGATCAAGTACATACATACATATAAATGAAGTATATACTAATACATGAAGTACATGTCAATACGTGAAGTATATACTAATAGATGCAGTACATATATACCTATAGATGAAGTACATACTAATAGATGGAGTACATACAAATAGATTAAGTACATACAAATAGATGAAGTACATGTCAATAGATGAAGTATATACCTACAGATGAAGTACATACTAATATATCAAGTACATACATACATATAAATGAAGTACATACTAATACATGAAGTACATGTCAATAGATGAAGTATATACCTACAGATGAAGTACATACTAATAGATGAAGTACATACATACCTATAGATGAAGTACATGTAAATAGATGAAGTACATGTCAATAGATGAAGTATATACCTACAGATGAAGTACATACTTATATATCAAGTACATACATACATATAAATGAAGTACATGCAAATAGATGAAGTACATGTCAATAGATTAAGTACATGTCAATAGATGAAGTAAATAGTAATAGATGAAGTACATACTAATAGATGAAGTACATACAAATAGATTAAGTACATACAAATAGATGAAGTACATGTAAATAGATGAAGTACATGTCAATAGATGAAATACATACATATAGATGAAGTCCTACAAATAGATAAAGTACATACTAATAGATGAAGTACATACTTATAGATGAAGTACATACAAATAGATGAAGTACATACAAATAGATTAAGTACATACAAATAGATGAAGTACATGTCAATAGATGAAATACATACATATAAATGAAGTCCTACAAATAGATAAAGTACATACTTATAGATGAAGTATATTATACATACATGTAGATGAGGAACATACTTAAACATAAAGTTCATACAAATAGATGAAGTACATAATATATGAAGTACAAACAAATAGATGAAGTACATACTAAAAGACAAAGTGCATTTTGAGATGAATTATCCTTTTTGACCACTGGTGCTAATTGAATTCACTGTGTTTTGGAAAAAACTGTTTCCTCAAAGTGAGAACTGGCATGCTAGCTGAAAGAAGGAATGAATATTCAAATTCTTCATATCTTAGATACAATTTGAATCTCCAGTATGATATATACTGGGGGTAGATATAATATAACTTCCCTTACCTTGACAGCGCATATTCATAAAGATTTTTTTTTATTGCTGTTTATTTAAAATTATGATACGAATATCTGAAATCAAGTATACAAAATGTGCATGCCTGTATATTGTAATATAAACATAATAATGATTGAATTAATCTATAAATCATTAGTCTTCCTTGCATCGTTATGGCCTATCTACCTAGGAATAATTGTTCATCTGATAATATACATTTATATAATTAATAATTTGCCTTTCTACAATTAAATCAATGTACATTGTTTACTGTTTCAAATATTTTACATGTATAAATAGTATATTTTTTAGGTTTATTTCTAAATGAATCCCCCTTCACCGGGAGATTAATGGATGTATATTAGGTGACTGTTCTCAGTAACGTTTACAAAGCATAATACATAGTATATATTGCATACTGTATAATTTTTTATGTGGACATTTTCACATCGTGACTTTAAACTGATCGGGGTGAATTCTGACTTCTGTTGATTCTATTCAGCCACAATCTTCAAATAAATATTTGTTAGTGGATTTCTATAGAAAACTTACTCGATGTAACAAACGTGAATATTTTCACTTTCACAGTATTCAGTGGTGTAGCATACATGTATGCTTGTGTGCTTAAGCATACACTAACATTTTCAAGAATTTGTTTCTTTATATATTTTTATTCATTTATTTATTTTTTTAATTTTAAATATGGATCGTCCGTATCAATCATAAAAAGGGAAAGAAATTAAAAAAAAATCTTGAAAATTTCCGTCTGATAAAATAGTGTTGTTATGTCTTTACACATTGACGAACCTCGAACGTTTATGTAAAACAAACACTAATTAGTGAAGTACAGAATTTAACATTATTCATATAAAAAGTCTGGTTTTACTCGTTAATAATCAGTCGTCTAGAAGGAGTTCCCAGAACACAGTAGATTGCTTTTAGGGCCTAGTAGAATTTTTGTTCCAACTACCTGCCCCAAGGGCAAGTCAGCTTATGCCATGGCACGTCGTCCGTTCGTCCGGCATCAATATTTTACTTTAAACAACTTCTTCTCAATAATCAAAAGGCCCATGGTACTGATATTGGGCCTGTAGCATGCTGGGATGAAGGGTTACCAAGAGTGTTCAAATGAATGACCTTGGCCCACGTTCAAGGTCACATGGGTCAAATGTCTTAAAATCTTCAAACAACTTCTTCTCAATAACAAAAAGGCACAGGGTACTGATATTGGGCCTGTAGCATGCTGGGATGAAGGGGTACCAAGCTTGTGCAAATGAATGACATTGACCCACTTTCAAGGTCACAGGGTTCAAATGTCTTGAAACCTTTAAACAACTTTTTCTCAATTATTAATAAGCAATAGGCCAAGGGTGATATATTTGGCCATTAACATGCTGGGATGAAGGACTACCAAATGAATGTCCTTCGCCCATATTCAAGGTCACAGAGGTCAATATATGTTTAAATCTTTAAATGATTTGTTCTGTATAACCAAAAGGTCCAGGGTAATGATATTTTTCCAGAAGCATGCTGGGTTGGAAGACTATAAACTCTGTTCAACCAAATGTCCTTGTTTGAAATTCAAGGTCACAGGGGTCATATGTTTAAATATTTCAATACATGTAGGTTCTTACTAATCAAACACTGATATTCTGCCTGTAGCTGTATTTTAGTCGTCCACTTTTAAGATTACAAGTGTGAGATTAATACCAGGTGAGGGATGCAGGCCCATTGGGCCTCTTGTATATACATATACCCTGGGCTTTATATAGGTTGGTACATGTCACAGGTTTTAACCATGTAACTGAATCTTACTGGCTATATGCCCAGTTGATAATCACTGAAGTAAGTGGAGGAATGATGTTTTTAGCTCACCTGGCACGAAGTGCCAAGTGAGCTTATGCCGTGGTGCGGCGTGCGGCGTCCGGCGTCCGTCCGGCGTCCGTCGTCAATATTTCACTTTAAACGACTTCTTCTTATTAACCGAAAGGCCTAAGGTGATGATATTTGGCCAGAAGCAAACTGGGATGAAGGGCTACCAAGTTTGTTCAAATAAATGACCTTCATCTATTTTCAAGGTCACAGGGGTCAAATATGTTAAAAACTTTAAACAACTTCTTCTCAATAACCAAAATGCCCAGGGTAATGATATTTGGCCAGTAGCATGCTGAGATAAAGGGCTACAAAGTTTGTTCAAATAAATGACCTTCACCCATATTCAAGGTCACAGGGGTCAAATATGTTAAAAACTTTAAACAACTTCTTCTGAATAACCAAAATGCCCTGGGTGATGATATTTAGTCAGTAGCATACTAGGATCAAGGGCTACCAAGTTTGTTTAAATGTATGACCTTGAATCATATTCAAGGTCACAAGGAGCAAATATGTTTAAAATATTTCAACAACTTGTTCTGAATAACCAAAAGGCTCAGGATGTTGATATTTAGTTAGTAGCATATGCTGGGATCAAGGACTACTATGTTTGTTAAAGTGAATGACTTTGACTTATATTCAAGGTCACAGGGGTCAAATTTGTTTAAAATCTTTAAACAACCTCTTTTGAATAACCATGGGTCCCAGGATGTTTATACTTTGCAAGTTGCATCCTGAGATGAAAGGCTATACAATGTGTTCAACATAATGACTTTGTTCGACTTTCAATCACAGGGGTGAAATGTTTAAAAAAAAAATAACAGGGTCTTTGAACGAATTTTAATCATAAATACTGATATTTTGCCTGTAGCTTTATTTTAGATCACTTTTAAGGTTACAAGTGTGAGTTTTATACCAGGTGAGTGATGCAGACCCATTGGGCCTCTTGTTTTGGAGCAGAAGATTGCAGCAAAGAATCGGTGTTTTAATCGGATTGCATATTCATGTTGTATTTTAGTGTATCCTGTTTCACTAACCTTGGTAATGGGTTAATCTTGACTAGAAGATTTAAATGGAGGCTTGCTGTTCTATGTTATTACAAGATGTTATTTACACTGTTAGCTTATTTGACACAAGTAGTGTTAACTGGATAAGGACTGAGTGTCAGTCGGCTCTCGCTTCTGCAAACGAACAAAAATGTCAGACGTCAGTGAGAAGACAGTACATTTTTCCGCCTGCAAATGACACCAATAATTCAATATTGCTTTTGTTGACGTTTTAAAATTTGTTGCGACTTACCTTAGCCTGAAGTAAAAAAAAATGAAACAATCCCCCCTTCCGAACAAATTGCTTTCTGGAAAAACTTGTGTCGGTAATAAAGTTTAAGCTGCAGTTACATGTATGATGTACCAAACTGTTAGCCTTGATATTTACAAGAGCTTTGTACTTGTCCTTTAATGTACGACATTGCATATTACAAAAACGAATGTAACTGATAAAAGAGGAAACTGAATTTTATAATGATATCTGTTACGTAATGTTACGAGATGATGCAGGACGCTTCGAAACAAACCTGGACACCGATAGGTGTAATGGGACAAATACAACATAGAGAACAAATAATTTGTTAAAAACTAATTTGAGCTAAAACAAAATCTTCTTAGTTTCCTTTTTAATCTATTGAGTGATATTTCAAATGCAATTGATATTTTTTTTTTCCTTTAAAAAATGCACTTAAAATAATTTTCTTTAATATTATGAAAATATGAAAAAACGATGTGAAAGTACTGTACATATACGTAGCTTTGGTAATATGGCAGTGCTTCTTTAAGCAGATGTTCTTTGAAGTCAAATGGCATTTTATTTACATAAATAGCAGCATGATGTTTCATAGGGTAAAAAGGGATACAGTAGTAGCTCCTTATTAGGTTAGGTCTATTTAGTCAATACAAGATTAGTCGTAAACCAATATCACTTAACAGGTTAAATCGTATAACATAACACATGCATTTAGTCCAGACACCATTAATATGTACTCGGAATTTTTCATTTATTAAATTGTGATATATTTCTTTAACATTTGAGTTTTATCTGGGAAATAAACTTCAATATTTTGTGTAGATCTACTTGAATAGGACGATGAAAAGATGAAATATCAGATATATTGATGGATATATTAGATATTTTATTCCAAGTGTTAAGTTTTATTATTTTATTTCTCAGCAATAAGATGGACTCTTGGTGTGTTGTTTATGTCGCTTGGACAAGTTTACTCGCCATAAAGTGCCGGTTATATTAGTTCCAATTAATTAAAAAAGCATTTCAATAGGATGCCTAGAGAATCTTAATCACTTGTTAAAATAATGTGAATTATCATTAAAATAAATTAGATCTGGTATATAATTTAGCAAGTTTGGGAATCCAAGTGTTGGAGGTAATGGAATCGAGACTTTATGAGGTTCCGTGATAACTGACTAATGAGAGATATTTTACAAGTGTCCTTGGCCTAGTTTAACTTTTATAATTTGTCGGTTTTTCCATTTTTCTTCTTGAAATATAAGTTATGTATCGTTTATGCTGTTTCCATGTCTTCATTCGTAGTTAATGTATACTCGGATGTTTAAACAAATAAACTATTTTGAAAACACATCAATAGATTAGTTCCTATTACATTGCAATAACAGTGTAACACTCTGCACGCTTTATGAATTGTACGCCAGACAATACGAAAAGTTGGGGAACTTAAACATCGGTCCCGATACTATGGAAGAGACAACTTCCACCGTTCATAGATTAATAAAAGGTCTAATCCTATTTTCCAATCCCTCCTACATCACATTTATAAAAACAATCAGTTGGATTATTGAATAAAATACCGATTCAACTAAAATACTGATAACTAACATTGTACCTTCAGTGTGACATAAAACTAATATATCTTGGATGATAACAATTAAACATTCTTTATAAGAATTTATGTGTTCAGTTCACTGTTTGTACTTATCTAATCTATCTCATAACTAATTTATAAACCGCGTTTTGCATCTATAACCAGATGTTTCTGTTCTGGTTGTAAGTATATGAAGATGTCATAAGAATAGGTGTTGATCTGGTTTAAGCTAAGAATATTATGTATATTTATATATAGTAGGTAACGTACCTTGCTACTTTATTTTACCATTTTTCCATTGTTAATATTACAACGTATTTGTAGTTTTCTATGAAATTGATGTGTTTTATTAAATAAATATATACATATATACAATGTATAGAGAACAATTACTTGTTTCTGTTGTTGTTATTTACGTTTTGTTAGCTCCCTTGGGAGTACATGTTTCTGTTGTTGTTATCTACGATTTGTTAGCTCCCTTGGGAGTACTTGTTTCTGTTGTTGTTAGCTCACCTGGCACGAAGTGCCAAGTGAGCTAATGCCGTGGCGCGGCGTTCGTCGTCCGTCAACTTTTCCTTTAAACAGCTTCTTCTGAAGAATGGACAGGCCTAGAGTCATGATATTTGGCTGAAAGCTTCGTTGGTAGGAGCCCTACAAAGTTGGAGAAAGAAAATGACCTTGACAAGATTTCAAGCTCACAGGGGTCAAATATGTCAAAAACTTCAAACGACTTCTTCTGAAGAACTAAAAGGTATAGAATCTTCATATTTGGCTGATGGCTTCCTGGGATGGAGCCAACAAAGTTTGAGAATGAAAATTACCTTGACCTACTTTCAAGGTTACAGGGGTCAAATGTGTCAAACACTTCAAACGACTTCTTCTGAAGAACTGAAAGGTATAGAATCTTTATATTTGGCTGGGGCTTTCTGGGATAGAGCCCAACAAAGTTTGAAAATGAAAATTAGTTTGACTTACTTTCAAGGTCACAGGGGTCAAATATGTCAAAAACTTCAAACGACTTCTTCTGAAGAATTAAAAGGTATAGAATCTTCATATTTGGCTGATGGCTTCCT
>NW_018407520.1:48379-53754 GCF_002113885.1 Mizuhopecten yessoensis
GGATAGAGCTCACCAAAGTTTGCAAATGAAAATGACCTCAACCTACTTTAGAGGTCACAGAGGTCAACAACATTTTAATGGATTTGTTCTTGAGAACTAAAAGGAATGGATTCATAAGATTTGGCTGGTAGCTTTTTGGAATAGAGCTAACCAATTTGAGAAGGAAAATGACATTGACCTACTTACAAGATCACAGGGAAAAATATGTCAAGCAACTTCTGAAGAAGAATCAAAAAGCATAGAATCTTATAATAATATTTTGCTGGTAGTTTCAACAGATGGAGCCAACAAAGTTTGCGAGGGAAATATTTATAGTGCAATATAATATTTAATGAGAATATTTTGCTATGACTGCTTAAATATTCAGGTGAGCGATTCAGGCCCTCTTGGGCCTCTTGTTATCTACGTTTTGTTAGCTCCCTTGGGAGTACATGTTTCTATTGTTGTTATCTACGTTTTGTTAGCTCCCTTGGGAGTACATGTTTCTGTTGTTGTTATCTACGTTTTGTTATCTCCCTTGGGAGTACATGTTTCTGTTGTTATCTACGTTTTGTTAACTCCCTTGGGAGTACATGTTTCTGTTGTTGTTATCTACGTTTTGTTAGCTCCCTTAGGAGTTCTTGTTTCTGTTGTTGTTATGTACATTTTGTTAGCTCCCTTGGGAGTACTTGTTTCCGTTGTTGTTTTTTTACGTTTTGTTAGCTCCCTTGGGAGTACATGCTTCTGTTGTTGTTATCTACGTTTTGTTAGCTACCTTTGGAGTACTTGTTTCTGTTGTTGTTATCTACGTTTTGTTATCTCCCTTGGAAGTACATGTTTCTGTTGTTATCTACGTTTTGTTAGCTCCCTTGGGAGTACATGTTTCTGTTGTTGTTATCTACGTTTTGTTAGCTCCCTTAGGAATTCTTGTTTCTGTTGTTGTTATGTACATTTTGTTAGCTCCCTTGGGAGTACATGTTTCTGTTGTTGTTATCTACATTTTGTTAGCTCTCTTGGGAGTACATGTTTCTGTTGTTATCTACGTTTTGTTAGCTCTCTTGGGAGTACATGTTTCTGTTGTCATCTACGTTTTGTTAGCTCCCTTGGGAGTACTTGTTTCTGTTGTTGTAATCTACGTTTTGTTAGCTCCCTTGGATGTACATGTTTCTGTTGTTGTTATCTACGTTTTGTTAGCTCCCTTGGGAGAACATGTTTCTGTTGTTGTCACATGTAACTACGTTTTGTTAGCTCCATTGGGAGTTCTCGTTAGGTCACCTGAGACAAAGTCTCAAATGACCTATTGTGATCGCATTGTGTCCGTCGTCGTCCGTCGTGCGTCCGTAAACAATTTACCTTTTCGACTTCTTCTCCAAAACTCCTGAACCAATTTCAATGAAATTTTGAGGGACCTTCCATGGACAAAGGTCAACAAAAATAGTTGCCGGTTTAGTCCCAAGTTCCCAGGGGCCTGAGGGGCGGGGCCAAAAAGGGTCAAATTGACTAAAATTTCAAAAATCTTCTCCTCAAGACCCAGATATGGTAGAATCAAATACTCTTCATAGATGGAAGGGTCTTAAGGTGCTTTACCAAAATTGTGAATTTCTTGACCCTGGGGTCTCAAGTTTCCCCCTGGGGAGGGGGTAAACTTTACTATAGTTTATATAGGGAAATCACATTTTGGACCAACATTTGTTTAATTTCCATTGGAAGTAATTCAATTTGGGTTAGCATTATCAGTATTAGGTAGCAGTTTGATAGTATGCACATATGAGCCCTGACAGACCCCCAGGGGCTGATGGGTGGTGCAAAAAAAGTGTTGAATTGACTGAAATTTCAAAAAATCTTCTTCTCAAGACCCAGATATGGTAGAATCAAATACTCTTCATAGATGGAAGGGTCTTAAGGTGCTTTCCCAAAATTGTGAATTTCTTGACCCTGGGGTCTCATGTTTCCCCCCTGGGGAGGGGGTACACTTTACTATAGTTTATATCGGTAAATCACATTTTGGACCAACATTTGTTTAATTTCCATTGGAAGTAATTCAATTTGGGTTAGCATTATCAGTATTAGGTAGCAGTTTGATAATAAGCACATATCAGCCCTGACTGACCCCCAGGGGCTGATATGTGGGGCCAAAAAGGGTCGAATTTACTGAAATTTCAAAAATTATCTTCTCAAGACCCAGATGTGGTAGAATCAAATACTCTTCATAGATGGAAGGGTCCTAAGGTTTATGACCCTAGGGTCTCACGTTTACCCCCTGGGGGAGGGGCAAAATTTATTATGGTTTATAATGGCAAAGGATACTTTGAATATTACATGTTAATAACATGATTGGAATTATAACCTTGAGTTGGCAGTTTGATACTTTGAAAGGTTTGAGCCAGCCCTACCCCCAAGGGCTGTAGGGTGGGGCTCAAAGGAGTCAGTGTGCTAAACTTTCTTCATTTCCCTTGTTTAGAATCAGAGGTGCTAGTTTCAAATACTTTTTAGTCTGAAATCTGGATGCTAGATATTATATAAGGTGGTTTTGTTTTTTGTCACTTTGAATAATATTTCTGCTCATGTTAAAAACAAAATCAACTCTCTGCATAAATATATCAGGTGACAATTAAGGCTCATGGGCCTCTTGTTTATGTTGTTGTTATCTACGTTTTGTTAGCTCCCTTGGGAGTAAATGTTTCTGTTGTTGTTACATATGTATATACGTTTTGTTAGCTCCCTTGGGAGTACATGTTTCTGTTGTTGTTATTTACGTTTTGTTAGCTCCCTTGGGAGTACATGTTCCCGTTGTTGTTATCTACGTTTTGTTAGCTCCCTTGGGAGTACTTGTTTCTGTTGTTGTTATCTACGTTTTGTGAGCTCCCTTGGGAGTACATGTTTCTGTTGTTGTTATTTACGTTTTGTTAGCTCCCTTGGGAGTACATGTTCCCGTTGTTGTTATCTACGTTTTGTTAGCTCCCTTGGGAGTACTTGTTTCTGTTGTTGTTATTTACGTTTATTAGCTCCCTTGGGAGTACATGTTTCTGTTGTTGTTATCTACGTTTTGTTAGCTCCCTTGGGGGTTCATGTTTCTGTTGTTGTTATCTACGTTTTGTTAGCTTCCTTGGGAGTACATGTATCTGTTGTTGTTATCTACGTTTTGTTAGCTCCCTTGGGAGTACATGTTTCTGTTGTTGTCGCATGTATCTACGTTTTGTTAGCTCCATTGGGAGTACTTGTTTCCGTTGCTGTTATCTACGTTTTGTTAGCTCCCTTGGGAGTACATGTTTCTGTTGTTGTTATCTACGTTTTGTTAGCTCCCTTGGGAATACTTGTTTCTGTTGTTGTTATCTACGTTTTGTTATCTCCCTTGGGAGTACATGTTTCTGTTGTTTTAATCTACGTTTTGTTAGCTCCCTTGGGAGTACATGTTTCTGTTGTTATCTACGTTTTGTTAGCTCCCTTGGGAGAACTTGTTTCTGTTGTTTTTATCTACGTTTTGTTAGCTCCCTTAGGAGTTCTTGTTTCTGTTGTTGCTATCTACGTTTTGGTTCGCTCCCTTGGGAGTACATGTTTCGGTTGTTGTTATCTACACTTTTTTAGCTCCCTTAGGAGCACATGTTTCTGTTGTTGTAATCTACGTATTGCTATCTCACTTGGGAGTACATGTTTCTGTTGTTGGTATCTACGTTTTGTTATCTCCCTTGGGAGTGCTTGTTTCTGTTGTTGTAATCTACGTTTTGTTATCTCCCTTGGGAGTACATGTTTCTGTTGATGTAATCTACGTTTTGTTAGCTCCCTTGGGAGTACTTGTTTCTGGTGTTGTAGTCTACCTTTTGTTATCTCCCTTGGGAGTAAATGTTTCTGTTATTGTTATCTACATTTTGTTAGCTCCCTTGGGAGTACATGTTTCATTTGTTATCTACGTTTTGCTAGCTCCCTGGGAGTACATGTTTCTGTTGTTGTTATCTACGTTTAGTTAGCTCACTTGGAAATACATGTTTCCTTCCTTATTTCCGGTATCAGTTATGTATCACTCGTGTAACATCTAATAGTATCGAAACCTTGTGTGATGTCGCTTTAGTATAATTTCTACTTGGTTAAACAGTCAATTAGTTCTTACCTGGTGGCCTTCCCAATCCCAGTTACCTGTACACCCTATCACCTTTATTCGCCTTTAATCGGTGCGTTCTGAGAGTTCTAATGGTCCGAAACACTTTAACTTTACCTTGCTACACACTTTGCATCATCAACCCCTCGAACACGTGCGATAGTCGTGTTTTCCTGCCTGTTGTGGCTTGTCTGAATTGTTGATGTTAGTAGGATTGCCTTCTGAAATGTCAATCACATGGTTGCTTAGGTAGCTCCCTAGACTCTTCGGTTTCTGTGTCGTCGTGATGTCCCTGCAGGTTATATGCATGTTCTTCCGCTCCCTCTAAGTTGTGTGCTATACTCGACCTTATAAATACGGGATGTTGTCATCCCGATGTACTTGCATATATAAGAAAACAAGGTTAAGTAGTTTTGGTTTTATTTTGTTTAACATTCTATTAACAGCTTAAGTCATTTAAGGATGTGCCTCCATGTATATTGTGTATGCGTGATTGCCTGTCCGTATGTAGGAGACTGGGCATGTTGGTATATTTGATGCCGATATAGTGCTATCTCACTGACACCATGCCGAGGCCCCAATTACAGTATTTTGCCCGGTCACATTATATTGGCAACGGATTAACCAGTTGTTGCATTTACCCTTAATGCTGAATTTACCTTATGTCACGATCGCATATTGGTAAACGCCCCAGCGACATTTTGCAGACTGATGAGGAAAGTTCTAGATGGGTTGCGAAATGTCGATAGTTTTGTAGTTGACATTTTGATCTACACGCATTCCTTTGAAGATCACATGTATGTTCTTAGAGGTCTGTTCCGGAGACTACGAAAGGCGGGATTGTCAACACGACCAACAAAGTGTTTCATAGGATATCGATCACTGGAATGTCTGGGCATGTTGTCGGTGACCAGAGATTGGAACCACAACCTGAGAAGATAAGTGCAATTGAACAAGCGCTGAGACCTGAGACAAAGACACAGTTGAGATCATTCCTTGGTTTAGCTGGGTTTTACCGGAAGTTCATCGCAAACTTTGCATCTATTGCAGTACCTTTAACGGAGTTGAACAAGAAGGGGTTCCCAAATAGATTGGAATGGGGTGATAGTCAGGAGAAGGCATTTGAACCTTTGAAGAGGGCATTGACAGCAAGACCTATTCTAAAACTTCCTGATCTTAATGAGGATTTCATCCTCAGGACAGATGCATCTGATACCGGATTAGGGGCGGTACTACTGCAGATTGAGGAGGGTTTGAAGTTACCTGTTGCGTACGCGAGTAGGAAGTTGTTACAGAGGGAGCG
>NW_018407520.1:54080-100129 GCF_002113885.1 Mizuhopecten yessoensis
CATGAACGGGTTGGTAGGTGAGAGGAATGTGGACGAGACAACTGGCGCGACACACATTGGGTCAGTTCCACAAGGGCAGACAACTGGTGCTACACACAGTGGGTCAGTTCTACAAGGGCAGACAACTCATAGTTGTACTGACGTCATTCGTCAGTGAGGCAGCAGTCCTCAGGTCATCTGCGGAGCCGGAGGCCTGCATTATAGCACATCGGTGCTAGACCGTTCTCAGCACATCGGTGCTAAACCCTTCTGCGGTGGGGTATATATCCATGATTAGCGGACGTGGAATATATGGTGAAGCGGAACACAAGTTTGTGAGACTTGTTTAGTCCATCGGATCCTTTCCATATTGTATGGTGTATTGCCCACATGGGCAGTGGAACTATTGGTATACAAGCGGCAACTGTGACTCCACCAACCGGAGTAATGCCATTTAGTGTTGAATGTATGAATGTGTGTTTGTGAGTGTGAGTACATACTTATGGGGGTTTTCTTCAATAATTATTGTAAATAAACTTGTAGATATTGTATAACAAATCGTTCTGTATTCTCTCAGCTACCCACCGGTCGTCCAACGTTACACCTTAATCAGGGAATAACAACTACCATTGTGAAGGCCTTCTTTCTCACCTGGGCGAACGTTCAAAAGTGAGGTGATGTCAAGCAAGGCGCTAGAAAATAAAAAAGTAATTAGAAGTAGAAATAAAAAAAAAAAGATTCCAAATATTGTAATGGGTGAAGCAGATTTATTTTGATCTCTTTTGTGTCCCCAAGTAGAGGGCACAAAAACAAATCCCCAATTCTGCAGGGAGTTACCGCATTAGTCGCCTCTTACAATACATGCAGTGGTTAACAGCGGATGTATTCGTTCCTCGGTCCCGACGTGCAGGGAGAATAATGATTCTGGTGTATACATGGCATTGTACATAATTGTACGCTGGATGGTATCGAAACTCTTTTTAAGTAAGGAAACACGACCTTCATGGTACTATCAATATGTTCTAGGCTTTAAGATTTCCCCCGATATTATCATACAAGATACAAGAAGCTTTATTTAGAGTCGCATACATATCAACATGTAACATTAGCTCCTGAGAGCTATTTTGCGACAAACACAAGTTATAAAATAACAATAACATAATGTAATAGTATTAGTAGTAATGAGATAATATAAATAGCATAGCAGACATTGTTTTCATTACCGAAAAATACACGGTAATGTCACATTCAATTGCCCAATTTTTTATTTTTTGATATTATCACAAGGCTTGACACTTATTTATATTATTTCTTTTATATATAGAATTCAGAGTCGACATATTTATGAACGATGTGTTTCTACACTGAATGTTAGAAACACTATCTGTAATCTATACAAGTGTATTGTACATACATGCTAATATAACAAAGGGTAAAAATTGACATGATATACACTAACATAGTGTGGATTAAAAAACAGCGTTTCATGTAGTAAAGAAGAATAATATTAAGAGAGAAAACTAATAGTAACATAAGTAGTAAAATTTGATTCAATACATAAAATATTACAATAATCCCAGCAATTTATATCACAGTCTATTTACCTAAAAATATTAAACCTGATTTTAGCACTAAAATGGTTAAAAATCAGTCAGCAGAGGAAACCCGGGAAGTTGTCTACCTTCCACACCCTAGTAGCCTCAAATGTGAAAGATTTCTGTCCATACTTAACTGTTCTAACCCTAGGCACCTCCGCTGCATTTTCCTGTCTTAGATTATAATTTGAAGACTTAAGTTTTAGAAGATCATGGATCTAATCAGGAGAAAGTTTGTTCAGAATTTTAAAAACTTCACATCTCATATCCTTAATTCTTCTTACATGTAAAACATCTGCATTTGACAATGTTAAAAGTTCAGTAAAAGAGAAGACATAATCATTGTGGATAAAACGAAGAGCACGCTCTTGTACCTTTACAAGTTTCTTAACACTCCCCATACTGGTGAAATGCCAAACTAGAGGGCAGTATTTAAAATTCGAGACAATAAAAGAGTTGTATATCACACTCCTACCTTGTTTCGTCAAAAAATTGCCTAAGCGCTTCAGAACAGCTAGTTGTCGTGAGGCTTTTTTTTACATAGTTCGGAGACGTGAAATTCAAAATTTAACATGGTGTCAAGATGTACTCCGAGGAGTTTAACAGCTTCTGGCTCAATGTTTACATTTCCAATATTAAAAGATTTAAAAATATCAACAGATCCCTTTCCTAAGCATATAGCTTAATATTTTTCAGGATTTGCCCTCATATGATTTAAATCAAACCATTCCAATAAATGTACACAATCTTTTTCTGTATTTGATTTTAAAACTTGTGAGTCTCTGTTTGTATCGCTTACAGTGTTGTCATCGGCGAAATTGTACAATTTTGATGACTTTACATATAAAAACATGTCATTTATAAAAATGTTAAAAAGAAGAGGCCCCAGTATAGATCCATGCGGTACTCCCTTCAGCACTTTCAACCAGTCGCTGCATTTGGGGCCTAGTCTCCCCTGCTGTATCCTGCCGCTCAGGTAGCTGGACACCAGGTCTACAGAGCGGCATAATTTGCAATATACTCGGAAACATGTTTTCATTCAGCATAAAATCATCATATACCTCCGAAATGTTCCGTGAGTTCCAAAACTAGTATAAAATGAAAATTGATGTTCAATATCTAGTTTCATAGGAATCGATATGGTTTTTGGAATATGTGCACGTGCGAGGTAACGTCATTCTGCTAAGGCGAGTTACCGCTATTCATTTAAAAGCGCTGCTCATAAAAAAAGACCTTCATAATTACATCATTTTCAGGTAACAGAAATCCTTTTTTGGGAAGCAATATTGTCTAAGGTATAACTGTGGGTATGAAAAAGGTGGTGTCATGAATCTATTACCTGTATCTATTAGTTCGTCCTCTTCTTTGACATAAATACTTTCCGCACAAAATTTGTATCTTTAGTCTTGCAGTGATTGACGCTATATAACGCAGTACATAGATAAAACTGTCATAGGAGGGTAGTGAAGCTGTTTGAAGGACATGTTTCACGTGTTCCCGTACAGTATATGCGTGCAGTATGTAGCTGCGACAGCCTATCCGCATCGAAGGAGCTGACCGACCTTAGGGCGTGACCTGGACGGGCAAGGTCATTTTGAATCTCCGAGGGCCCGGTAAGCTGGAGTCTTACCCCCTCAAGACGACCGAACACGGGCTTCGCCCGTGAAGTGTAGTCCATAAACCCATCAACCAACCAATGAAACGGGTTGTCCCATTGTGTTTTCAGAATATCTAGTTTGAAAATGTTCGTTCGCCCGTTGATAAAGTCCTGATGCGGGTGCCTGTCGGTTGTATTCATGGGCGGTGAGAATATCGTCCTTACGACAAAACCTGAAAACACAACGTGACAATATATTATTTGTTTCAATACTCATACGCTATTTCTTAAGTTCTATATATAGTGCTGACCTATTGCACTTGGATCGTCATACTTTCCGAACCATGCTGTATTACTTTGTAATCATCCAAAGTGTTACCCCGTTATTGCGTAATTTATTGAGCTGTCGATTTTACCTTAATTATTTCAGACCTATTCCATGTCCAAATGACGGATCGAATTAGCAGGAAGGCCAACTGATACCGATCCCCATGCTACACTGTATTTTGCATGTCCTTTATTCCTTAATCCATTTCCTTATCCCAATGTTTCACTAGCTTGTGAACTTTATCTCAGATCAGATCGAATAGCCAGCAGACTAGTCGACACACACGTATGCAAGTTCCTTGACGACAGTCTCCCGACCATAACCGTTTTTGGCAATGTGTAGTGATAAGGTTCTTTGGTGTCCATCAAGCATGCTCCCGCTCACAATGAGACAGACCCCTAGTTGTCAAGAGGTCTGGCGACCTTGCACGCCTGGGTATCATCAGCATAACATATGGACGTCTCAATTTGTGACAGGCGGATGCATCCTATTGGTATTAAATAGTTTCGTTTAGGTTTAATTCTGTTTAACGTTCTATTGACAGCTACGGTCAATAAAGGACGTGCCTCCATGGATGGAGTGTATGCGTGCATGTGTGTGTGTGTGTATGCAGGAGACAGGGTATGTTTGAATAAAGGCTGCACTGTCGTCATATTGAGTGTTACTTCGACCACTCGCTGCCCCCTAATGGTACCTTAGCAAATATACTTTATGCATATTCCAGGCACTAGAATATACGCCATGATCAATTACATCAAATGAAAATGCAATAACGAGTAGTTTTAGAACTGCTAAATAGTTGTTGACCGAGAACACGGCTACGTCATGTTGTACGATGAAAAGCGTATGTTGTGTTATGACCTGGACGGTCAGAAGATTGTAGGTGATCGCGAAAAATATTCATTGGGATTTTCACTCAAGCGATTTTCAACCGGATATTTATTGCTGAGAAGACATGCTGAATGAGCATACATTCTCACATTGTTTTGTAAGGTACGTTTCGGGTATGATCAGGTTCACAAGATTTAGTTGGTGCCTTTGCAATGATACCAATCAGTTCATCATTATTGGTTTTCTGCGTCAGTAGCCCACCTTCAAATCTAATGACATCCGACATTGATTCAATGTCGATGACCTCCTAGGAGATTATATCACCAGAAAATTGGTCTGCTGCCCCCATTGCATCACTTGGGATATTTTTCGTTTTCTATATTTCAGGCCTCTTTCTTTTCTATCTACTTTCTGTTTCAGGCGGTGTCTCTCTACGTACCAGTCTTCGTATGACCCTGGCCGCTGCTAGGACGTTAAACCCCAAACAATTAAATCATTGTACAGGCATTTCAGAAAATTGTTGTTTTATTAAATTTACAATGGTAAAAGATAAAACCTCTTCATTCTTACCATTAAAGGTGATTTCCTGGTCTTTTAATTTCTTTTGCAGTCCGCTGGCGGTTATTTTGGATTTTGGCTGCACAGATAATTAATCATTTTTCGTTCTAACGCATGCACTTAGCAAGTTATATGATTAATGAAATCCTCGACCCTTAAAACATTACTAAGACCCAAAAACCATATATAACGGACATACACAAGCAAAGATAATTATTTTTATGTACTAGACGCCGGGTGGCGGCCATTTTGAATTTGTTTGCGCCTGATTGAGTAAGTCCACATTTTCACGAGATTCCTCCCAGCTCATTTTAATCAGAACCCTCAAATTGAATATAAATCAAGTTTCAAACCGAGTTCGGGTATGAACTAATTCTTGACCTATCAGTTGTTCCGAGGATCTGTGAGCGTCTGAATCACACAGGCCATCCAGCTCTCCTGTTCTGAGGATATCCTGCTGTGTCACGACTTCTGATATGGCCGACTAGGTGTGCGACACGTCCTTGGTGGCTGCAAGAAATTTGTAAGTTTTTGCTGAAAATAGTTAGTCTGTGGACCAGAATTGTTGGACATTCTCTTTATCGGTGAATGTGTGAGCTAGAAATCCACTATTCACTAACGTCGAGCACTCATTTACGAGTATTTTCACAAACGAACTTATATATAGTGAGTATCGAGTGACTGGTGTGTACCACCTGTGTGCACGTGGGAGTTCGTGCGTGAACGTCCTGATACATGCCGCCCTAATCAAAGCCTGAAAACGACTTTAAGTGTGACAGCATGGCTGACATTAGTAAATGTTTCCAGACTTTAGAAGCTAAACTATCCGGTGACATCTCTTCGCTATCTAAAGATATTTCAAAACTCAAATCTGATGTGAAAGGTATTAGTAAACGAGTTGGTGAGGTTGAGGCCGCTGTCGAATCAACTAACAGTGACATAACAGAAATCATTCAAAGTGTGGTACCGGATCTGGAAAGCAAACTCAAATCTGTTTCTAATGAGAGACTGGGTCTGGAGCTTTGGGGCCGTAAGTGGAATTTGCTGTTTCGTGGTATCCCGGGTGACGCGAAGGAGAAGCCCGAGGACACTGATGACGTCATTCGCGAGTTTATGATAAACACTCTGAAACTGGACAACGGCCGGGTACAGAACATGCTACTTCAAGCTGTACATCGTTTACCTAATGGTGTGATGGGAAAACGGAACATAATTGTGAGGTTTATGTGTCTTATGGACAGAGACTGGGTCCTTGATAAGGCAAAAAATGTTTTCAGTAAAGGTTCCGGATACGCGGTCGTTCCTGATCTCCCTCTCGAGCTCGCGAAGTTACGCTATGAACTCTTGGGGAAAAGACGTTCTCTTTCCGACGCTGCAAAGAAAGTTACGAAATTGGTCTACTTCAAAAGTGCACCGTTTCTTTCCCTGGTGAAAAAGGATGGACGATGAACTGTAAATGAAAGTATGTATATGTGAAATGTACTGCACTTAGGCCTATGTCCACCTCATTATAATAAACATATTTTGTTATTTTGCAATAGGCATACATGTGTGTATAGGATTGAATTATTATTGATATTTTTTGGTAAAACATGATTAAGTAGTACACTGAATATTAACTGTTTAATACAAGGTTTACCTATGTATGTATGTGTTTTTACCATCAAGCTCAAAACAAAAAAAAATCAGTATAGATATAATCAAAAATTGGTTATATAACCAGATAAACTGTTATAAAGTATAGTATATCGATTAAAGATATCTGACTGCAGACAGCAGTATTCATTGTTTATATTCAACAATTATATTATGTAAATGATTTATGTTTAATAAGGACATTATAGTTACTAGTAGGGTATTAATAATTGAGATTATAGAATTTATGTCTTAAAATAAGTTTTTCTTACCCATTGTGCATATTAATACAATTACTGCATAAGTTCAGTCCTTATTAGCAGAGATAGCAGATGTATCATGCAACCAATTAATTGTTCAGTGATAGTTTTCACACTACTTGAGAAAATACTTATTATTTTCTTATTTCATAGTATGTTCCCATGGTCTATTGATTTGTTATGGGTACTGTCTCATGCTGATGGGAGAGTCAGGATTTGGTTTGGGCTTTCAGTTAACCTTTCAAAAGTGTTCCGGTATATATTATTATATATAATATTTATTGAATAATCTAGTCCTCTCGTATAACTACATATGCTTTTGTCATATAAAACTATACAAATCGTTATATGGGAACCCAAACTAGGTCTGGACTCCCATAATGATATTTTATGTCTAAAGTAATTTTTCCTGCCCATTATTCTTATAACTTCAAATACTGTACCCTATTATAGCCCACAGACTAATTGTTCAGTGATTTACTAATGATGTATTTGGTCACAGATGTAGAACGAAGAATAGCGATGTATTCAGTTGTTTGGCTTTGTACATTCGGAATGACATGTTTTGTTATTCTTTTGGGAGTAGGGGAAGTTGGGGAGGGGGGTGGATGGTTAGGGAAAGGGATTTTTCAAAAAGATCATACGTACATATTGTTATGTCTAGTTTATACATGTATATCCATTTCCTTTTTAATCAATAAAGCAATAATCATTTCTTGTCCACTTCCGAAAAAAATATTCATTGTAAAGTTAGTTTTCATTATAAATACACAGTGTTTTCAGATATATGGTCTGTCTAAAAGTAGGGAGTGTAAATTGTAGAGGATTGTCCTCTGACCCGATAAAAAGGAGGGACATGTTTGACAGATTTAGAAAACTTTATGATATTACTTTTTTAATAGATACCCATTCAGATAAGAAGACTGAACGCATTTGGAAAATGGAATGGGGGTATGAGGCGTGGTTCAACTCCTTTCAGTCTAATAGTAGGGGGGTTGCAATCTTATTTAAAAATACTTTTGGGTATAGATATATATCTATGAAGCATGACTTAAAAGGAAATTTTCTTATCCTTAATATAAAATTAGATTCTTGTGATAAATATATAACATTAGTAGCTGTTTATGGTCCCAATGAAACTAATGTTCCTTTCTATCAGCAATTAGTTAGACAACTCGAACTCTGTGAAAATACTTCTATTATTATAGGTGGTGATTGGAATGCTCCACAAGATTACAGGTTAGACACAAAAAATAATGTAAATCGAAATAATATTACCAATCAGGGTAAAATATTAAAGCTTATGGACAAATTTGATTTAATAGATATTTGGAGAGAAAACAACCCAGATAAATTACTGTTTACTTGGCATGGTCCCAATAGAAAACAAGCAAGGCTAGATTACTTTCTGGTATCATCTGATCTTTTATCTTATGTTGATAGATTTGATATAGGTTTAAGTTATAAATCTGACCATTCCACTATTTTATTATCTCTTGATTTAAATTAATCAGACTCGTGGAAAGGGAACATGGAAATTTAACAATAGCCTTCTGAATGACGCAGTGTATGTAGATACTGTGAAAGAATATATTTCTGATGTAATAAATCAATATTCGGTTAGTGACATGCCAAATGCATTTACTATTGATGACAAGTTATTATGGGAAACATTGAAATTGATGATTCGGGGCAAAACTAATATAGCTGATATATTGAAGGAACAAAAGAATTTTATCAGAGATTGTATACAAAATCTAATAATGATATTACTCAGCGTCAGTTTTTTGATGAAAATAATCCCCTTATCAACAAACTTTCTATGGAAGAAAGTTATAGTTTAGAAGGTGAAATACAGTATCAAGAATGTCTTAATTGTTTAAAAAATATGAAAAACTGTAAGTCACCGGGAATAGACGGGTTTACTGTTGAATTTTATAAACAAAATCTGGGTTGACATATATGTCATTTTCGCAACGACAAGGTATGATTACCTGCATTCCGAAAGAGGGGAAATCTAAATTATATATAAAAAATTGGAAACCTATTACGTTATTAAATGTAGACTACAAAATAGCTTCTTCTGTAATATCAAGTAGATTAAAAAAAGTTTTAGATATTCTTATTAGCGAAACACAAAAAGGGTTTATTAAGGGAAGGTACATAGGGGAATGCACTAGATTATTAGGTGACTTATTGGATCGTACTGAAAAAGAAAATATTCCGGGTTTGCTTTTACTAATAGATTTTGAGAAAGCTTTCGATTCTTTAGAATCAAATTTTATTTTCGAAATACTTCGATTCTATAATTTTGGTCCATCAATTATTAAGTGGATCGAAACATTTTATAAGAACAATACCTGTTGCGTTGCAAATAATGGACATTGTTCAGAATATTTTGAAATACAACGGGGGTTTAGACAAAGAGATCCCATAAGTCCGTATATCTTTGTTTTATGTGTTGAATTGCTAAGTGCAGCAATTAAATATAACCCTGACATAACTGGTATATAAATTAGTAATTCTGAGTATTTAATAAATCAATTTGCAGACGATACATCATTCACTCTCTCAGATGATCCTAACGTATTGGAAACAGTTCTAGTTACTTTAGAAAATTTTGCATTAGTTTCCGGACTTCAAATAAATATGGAGAAAACGCAAGCCATATGGATTGGATCCAGGCGGGGTTGTGGGTTGGAAATTCTTCCCCATAGAAATCTACTTTGGAATTATCAGGGGAAGTTTAAATTACTGGGCATCACATATAACTTTCAAAAGGAAAATATATATGAGGATAATTACATAGAAAAATTAAAGTCAATAAAAAATGCTTGGTAATGGGTCCTTTAGGAATCTTTCATACATTGGAAGAGTTACAGTAATAAAATCTTTAGCTTTACCAATTTTAATACAAACTTTAACTGTTCTTCCAAATCCACCTCATTTTTTTAATCAGACTCGTGGAAAGGGAACATGGAAATTTAACAATAGCCTTCTGAATGACGCAGTGTATGTAGATACTGTGAAAGAATATATTTCTGATGTAATAAATCAATATTCGGTTAGTGACATGCCAAATGCATTTACTATTGATGACAAGTTATTATGGGAAACATTGAAATTGATGATTTGGGGCAAAACTAATATAGCTGATATATTGAAGGAACAAAAGAATTTTTATCAGAGATTGTATACAAAATCTAATAATATTACTCAGCGTCAGTTTTTTGATGAAAATAATCCCCTTATCAACAAACTTTCTATGGAAGAAAGTTATAGTTTAGAAGGTGAAATACAGTATCAAGAATGTCTTAATTGTTTAAAAAATATGAAAAACTGTAAGTCACCGGGAATAGACGGGTTTACTGTTGAATTTTATAAACAAAATCTGGGTTGACATATATGTCATTTTCGCAACGACAAGGTATGATTACCTGCATTCCGAAAGAGGGGAAATCTAAATTATATATAAAAAATTGGAAACCTATTACGTTATTAAATGTAGACTACAAAATAGCTTCTTCTGTAATATCAAGTAGATTAAAAAAAGTTTTAGATATTCTTATTAGCGAAACACAAAAAGGGTTTATTAAGGGAAGGTACATAGGGGAATGCACTAGATTATTAGGTGACTTATTGGATCGTACTGAAAAAGAAAATATTCCGGGTTTGCTTTTACTAATAGATTTTGAGAAAGCTTTCGATTCTTTAGAATCAAATTTTATTTTCGAAACACTTCGATTCTATAATTTTGGTCCATCAATTATTAAGTGGATCGAAACATTTTATAAGAACAATACCTGTTGCGTTGCAAATAATGGACATTGTTCAGAATATTTTGAAATACAACGGGGGTTTAGACAAAGAGATCCCATAAGTCCGTATATCTTTGTTTTATGTGTTGAATTGCTAAGTGCAGCAATTAAATATAACCCTGACATAACTGGTATATAAATTAGTAATTCTGAGTATTTAATAAATCAATTTGCAGACGATACATCATTCACTCTCTCAGATGATCCTAACGTATTGGAAACAGTTCTAGTTACTTTAGAAAATTTTGCATTAGTTTCCGGACTTCAAATAAATATGGAGAAAACGCAAGCCATATGGATTGGATCCAGGCGGGGTTGTGGGTTGGAAATTCTTCCCCATAGAAATCTACTTTGGAATTATCAGGGGAAGTTTAAATTACTGGGCATCACATATAACTTTCAAAAGGAAAATATATATGAGGATAATTACATAGAAAAATTAAAGTCAATAAAAAATGCTTGGTAATGGGTCCTTTAGGAATCTTTCATACATTGGAAGAGTTACAGTAATAAAATCTTTAGCTTTACCAATTTTAATACAAACTTTAACTGTTCTTCCAAATCCACCTCATTTTTTTAATCAGACTCGTGGAAAGGGAACATGGAAATTTAACAATAGCCTTCTGAATGACGCAGTGTATGTAGATACTGTGAAAGAATATATTTCTGATGTAATAAATCAATATTCGGTTAGTGACATGCCAAATGCATTTACTATTGATGACAAGTTATTATGGGAAACATTAAAATTGATGATTCGGGGCAAAACTAATATAGCTGATATATTGAAGGAACAAAAGAATTTTTATCAGAGATTGTATACAAAATCTAATAATGATATTACTCAGCGTCAGTTTTTTGATGAAAATAATCCCCTTATCAACAAACTTTCTATGGAAGAAAGTAATAGTTTAGAAGGTGAAATACAGTATCCAGAATGTCTTAATTGTTTCAAAAATATGAAAAACTATAAGTCACCGGGAATAGACGGGTTTACTGTTGAATTTTATAAACAAAATCTGGGTTGACATATATTCCTTTCTCATTCGTTCTATAAATTAATCTTAAAACGAAGGAGAATTATCATTTTCGCAACGACAAGGTATGATTACCTGCATTCCGAAAGAGGGGAAATCTAAATTATATATAAAAAATTGGAAACCTATTACGTTATTAAATGTAGACTACAAAATAGCTTCTTCTGTAATATCAAGTAGATTTAAAAAAGTTTTAGATATTCTTATTAGCGAAACACAAAAAGGGTTTATTAAGGGAAGGTACATAGGGGAATGCACTAGATTATTAGGTGACTTATTAGATCGTACTGAAAAAGAAAATATTCCGGGTTTGCTTTTACTAATAGATTTTGAGAAAGCTTTCGATTCTTTAGAATCAAATTTTATTTTCGAATCACTACGATTCTATAATTTTGGTCCATCAATTTTTAAGTGGATCGAAACATTTTATAAGAACAATACCTGTTGCGTTGCAAATAATGGACATTGTTCAGAATTTTTTGAAATACAACGGGGGGTTAGACAAGGAGATCCCATTAGTCCGTATATCTTTTGTTTGATGTGTTGAATTGCTAAGTGCAGCAATTAAATATAACCCTGACATAACTGGTATATATATTAGTAATTCTGAGTATTTAATAAATCAAGTTACAGACGATACATCATTCACTCTCTCAGATGATCCTAACGTATTGGAAACAGTTCTAGTTACTTTAGAAAATTTTGCATTAGTTTGCGGACTTCAAATAAATATGGAGAAAACGCAAGCAATATGGATTGGATCCAGGCGGGGTTGTGGGTTGGAAATTCTTCCCCATAGAAATCTACTTTGGAATTATCAGGGGAAGTTTAAATTACTGGGCATCACATATAACTTTCAAAAGGAAAATATATATGAGGATAATTACATAGAAAAATTAAAGTCAATAAAAAATCTGCTTGGTAATTGGTCCTTTATGAATCTTTCATACATTGGAAGAGTTACAGTAATAAAATCTTTAGCTTTACCAATTTTGATACAAAATTTAACTGTTCTTCCAGATCCACCTGATTTTTTTTTTTAAAGATATTCAGTCGACTATCTTTAATTTTATATGGAAAGGGAAGATTGATAAAATTAAACGAAATGTTGTGTATGGCGATTACAATGAAGGTGGATTACGAGTTCCAAATTTTCAGAATGACTAAAGAAGGATTAGTTAGAAGTTCTTTTTTTTAACACTTTTTGAAAAGAAATTTATGTATATGGTCATCCATTGTAGAAAATAAACCATCCACAACCCCACAACAAATTGTTTCCCAACCTATCTGGTATAATGACAGTATTTAAATAGATAGAAGACCTACTTTTTATAGACAGTGGTGTTTAAAAGGAGTTTTCTTTATTAACGATCTTGTAATAAATAACAGTTTTATGTCTTTTGAAATGTTCACAGAAAATACGATATTGATACTACCTTTGTAGATTATTACGGCCTTATAAATGCCATACCAAGGGACTGGAAACGGATCCTGAGGGAGCAAAACAATGTACCGATACAAATTAATACGTGTAGGATGATAGAATATATTAATAAAAATGATAAAGTAACAAAATATTTCAACAAATGATTGTTTAATAAATATAAAACAAAACCAACCAGTCAAGGAAAATGAAATGAGGTGCTGCAAGTTAATGTATCTGATGAAGCATGGCAAACTTACTACCTGTCTCCTAGAACTCTTACTGATGACACCAAACTTCAGAATTTCCAGTTTAAACTATTGCATAATATTCTATATACTAATGTCAAATTAATGCAAGCTAAACTAATGGAAACAGAAAGGTGTTCGTTTTGTGATAATGGAAGAGAGACAATGTTACATTTATTTTGGGACTGTTGCTATGTTAAGGTATTTTGGTCCTCATTTTTTAAATTTATACAAATAAAACATGGCACGAACTACCATTTAATTCTCAATCAATACCTTTGGGGTCAGTATTGCTAGATTTGATTATGAAACAAATTTTGTATTGCTACTCTTGAAGTTTTTCATCTACTATTGTAAGCAAAGGGAGACTACTCCGTCTTTTTCCACGGGTAAATTATATTTATCCTATTACAAAAAAATAGAAGAGGTTGGTCTGTACTCTTATAGTACTAAGAAAAGGGACAAAATTAAAAGTAAATGGAACTTTATTACTGAAATAATTAGTTAGAAATGAACTATGATTCACTCTTTTTAAACTATCTTGAAACATATTTCTAAAGATTAATGTAATATATAGTAAAATTGTATCCATGTACTACTTCATTATTTATAATTGTATGTCAATCTCTAATAGATGTACTCTTGTAATTGGATTTGGATGTATGTATGTATGTTGTCACATGTTGTAACAATTGTATATATGATTGAATAAAAGTATATACGAGAAAAAAAAATCTTGCTGTGTCACAGCCTGATGGTCAAAGTAGGAAGCCCACTTAACAACTATTGCAATTGTGAACATGATTTTTAGAGGAAGTGCTACTGCTACAAGACGTTTGCTGCTTCTGAATATGATTGCATACTTGTATCTGCTGCTCCTTCGTTCTATTTTGAATTTCAGTTCTTCAAACGACTTCTCAAATCGTTTGGCCAAACATGGGAACTTGAGCAAATGTCACACTAGTACATCACTGATGTTACTTTCTAGGCGGTTTCTTCACAGATGACACATTTCTACTTACAGTACCTTTTATAGATGGTTTATTGACCATAAGCCAAGCTGATCATCCAATCATCTGGCGGATGGCTACGATGTGAACTTTTCAATGTTATAGAGATCGTCAAATCCTAGAGTTTTTCGTTTCTTTTAAATTGCTATCGATAAGACGTCCTATTATTACATACATTGATAAAAAAACATCATCTGTGATAAAGACATGTTTAACACTGGTTCTTGCATTTGTATGTTTGTGGTTTTACGTCCTCGCAACAAGTAATTTGGTTTCATAGACGAAAACTCCCGACTGCGCAAGGATCCACAAATTAGTGAGCTGCTATAAATAACTGAATATAGCAACAACACCATAACGTGTAGTGAGTATTTTGTAAACAAAGTGAAGAAATCACAGAAATATCTCGAAATGTTCTCGGGTATAAAAATAAGCAACGGCTGTACTTTTGGGATCGCGTTTCTTCCATAATTTGAAAATATAAAAAAATGTTTGGGTATTAATGGTTTTGACATAATAATTTAAAAGTACCGAGTTTACAATATCGGAATGACCACGTGTTAATTAGAGCCATACAATTCGTCCCTCGCCTACAGCTACACATCAATATAGCTAGCGTTAGTTAGTGCTAATGTTCAATTAAAATTTGATGTTGTATTTTTGTTTGGACTTTAAAGTGATGGACAAGTATATTTTTCCTTCCTTGCTATTCGATATGCACGCTTATTGAAGGAGACAGAAGTGAATGTCCAACTCTGCTATTAGAGACAGGATTATTATAGTCGGCTATTATAAATGCAATGGGAGCTGCAGACCAGAGTAGAGGTAGACAATTTTCGTGAAGGCACGAGTGGCGATAGGGCACTTTACCGAAGACAAGAATACCCGTCAAACATTTAACATGCAAAGTGCATGTATTTGTGTTTGGTTTAATTGGTGTGTGTAGTGATATAACTAGAATTGATTAGAGTGGATACGGATATAATTGATAGGGTGGATACTGATATAATTGATAGGGTGGATACTGATATAATTGATAGGGTGGATACGAATATAATTGATAGGGTGGATACTGATATAATTGATAGGGTGGATACGGATATAATTGATAGGGTGCATACGAATATAATTGATAGGGTGGATACGGATATAATTGATAGGGTGGATATGGATATAATTGATAGGGTGGATACGGATATATTTGATAGGGTGGATACGGATATAATTGATAGGGTGGATACGGATATGATTGATAGGGTGGATACGGATATATTTTATAGGGTGGATACTGATATAATTGATAGGGTGGATACTGATATAATTGATAGGGTGGGTACTGATATAATTGATAGGGTGGATACTGATATAATTGATAGGTTGGATACTGATATAATTGATAGGGTGGATACTCATATAATTGATAGGGTGGATACGGATATCATTGATAGGGTGGATACGGATATATTTGATAGGGTGGATACGGATATAATTGATATGGTGGATACGGATATAATTGATAGGGTGGATACGGATTTAATTGATAGGGTGGATACGGATATATTTGATAGTGTAGGTTGGAGTTGGTGGGCTGGGTAAATATGTGTGAGTGTAATAAAAGTAATGATGATGATGATGAAGAAGAAGAAGAAGAAGAAGAAGAAGAAGAAGAAGATGATGATGATGATGATGATGATGATGATGATGATGATGATATGTTTTAAAGAACAATTTGGTGAGTGTTAAACAAATTGTACAGAATTTCTTAATACTTTTTGGACATGTCTGTTTACGGCACATGAACAACCATGTTATAATGTATAATGGCATATGTGTCTTGTCCTGTAAAAGAAGAAAAAATATAAAAAAAATAGCGGTCAAACATTTAAGATCTACAGTACATGTATTTGTCTTTAGTTTTACTGGTGTGGGTAGGGATATCGGTGAAATGGATGGGGTAGGTACGGATATAATTGGAGTTAGTGTAGGTTGCACGTGCATTATGGAAGTTGATAATAACTGGTAACAAAATATGTCATGTTAACGAGAAGCATTGTTTCTAATACAGAAATAATCCGTTATAGCACACTTTATTGGCGTTACGAAGTTTAACTAACATTTTCAAAGGGTATTGAGATTAAGATATTCCACTTCCTAAAAATGGGTAGTATAGGAAATGAAATATAAATAATCTTAATAAAGAGAAAAAATAATTAAACTACACAGGACCGATTTGTGCTCAGATCAACCGTTAATTCTTAACAAGGCGCACGATAAGTTCATTATCCAATACCTGGTGTACTTTGGTATCAGCTACGTTCTTCCATGTTTGAGAGAAAAACGTTGAGTAGACATGCCAGATTAAGCACATGTCCTCCGACATTATCTGTTTGTGTATAATCTTAAGGCTTCTGTAGTGTGCAAGATATTTTTGGAAGCGTTCACAATTTTCAAGCAAGGCTTGGTATTGTATGGCAATCCATAGCACCCTACTGGAACTGATTTCTTCATTTTGCGAGCTAAATTATGATCAACCTACTATAAAGAAAGTGTCAGGATACAGAGTAGGGCTAAGTTTTGCGATGATTACGGTCACAGTGACTTGCTTTCAAACAGTAAATTCTGTCATCTCTGAATACACCTATAAACCGAAATAAGGATACTTCAGGAGATTTAGTATAGAAGATGGCTTTCGACAAACTGTTTCAATGACCGAGGTTTGAGGTCAAATCATCTAACACAGTGACCTACTTTTTGTAAACTGTACTCCGCCATAATAAGATACGCCTGCATACTAATTTGATTAGTCCTGGTCGAATAATATAGGAGTCAGCCCCGGACAATCTTTTCGGACAGATGGAGTGCAAACCTATAATCATGAATCCTACTCCACCCCCTGGATTCGGTGGGAGAATGATTAGTCTGGTTTAGTCAGGTTAATGTTTTGGTATATTGCTTTAAAGAAATTCTGTCTATAACACTGTTAACTCGTACGTCGATCTTTTCAGTCTTTTTCTTAAACGAAGAGTTGTAGTTCATCAATCCTAAAAGAGTGTAAGAAAATTTGTGGAGAAATTATTAAATTCAGTGGAACAATTTAAAATCAAAATGAAACTCTAAATCCGTAACGTCACGCTAACTTTTTTTCAGCGATGTTGAAACATTCAGATCTTGTATCTGGAATGTTTCCTGATTCCTGACAAAGACTACCAATGATGATTCATTTTCAGAAAAAGTTTTGATTAAGTAATTTGTTTCTGAACATAGAACGCTAAACTCGCACTGAGATTTCGTCAGCTTTTCGGCTATTATAAGTACCCAAATTGGCACACCGTATCACAGGCTATGAAACTTGTTTTTATTTCTATTAGTTGTTGTGCCGATTGTAACAAAATATGTTGCTGTTGTATGAATACACTTTTAAATTATCCGGTTAAAAGGACCAGAAATCAACATTTAAACATGCTCATCTTTAACCACGTTAAAATCCTCAAAATTTGTCGACTTACATCCTACTGGTTTTCTGATATGTTTACTTTGAAGTCATTGTGTACTCCTTAAATGCTGTTCTGGAACACAAAACTATTCGTTGGAAATGCTGATAAATATCTCTTTTGTTATATTGTCAGAGGAAAATGCTAAATGTTAATTTTAAAGTACAAATGTACTATTAAAACCATTTTCTGACCGTGTACCAATTTGGGTAGTGTACCAAATGTGGTAGCGTGACGTTAGGGAAAACTAAGATACTTACATATGAACTGTTAGTTACCTACAAACAATGTAATGGTTGATGTAGTTACGTACACCTGGAAAATATTGAGGTAATCTACAGTCATTTAATGTACTTAACAAAATGCTTTATTATGACAACATAACACATACTCTAATAACGTAGTCTAGAAAGGAGTAGAAATGTACTAATTCTGGCATATTCTACGCATCTGTATCTCCCTCGCCATCTTTATTGGATGAACGTGACAAACTTTGGGTACATCAGGAATCCCCCAGACATTAATCAAAACATGAGGGTTTCCCTCGAAAACTGTTACTACAGAGTCTCAACGAGGTTCAAACTTTCTATCTTTGACATATGTTGGTGAAATTGAATGAATTTTCAAAATGTGTTCGGAAAAAAACCCAAAATAACAAAAATGTTAAAGTAGCGCACACTTTTAATCTTCGTGACTAGTGAAATACGGTATTCCCTGTCATATCTTCAATATCACAAATGTAATTATCTAAAATAACACGCGTGAAGCTCGTTTAGTTGAGTGGAGCATTAATCCCGTTATTCACCAAATTGCACGTACTGCTCCCAAGATCAAACAGTCAGCTTTCTTCACGTAATAACTTTAATAACTAACAGTGCAAATATGCGGGAACCATATTTAAATTAAAACATGTTTTCTCAATCAAATTTGAAATGCGTTCCAATGTATGTTTTAAACCGCTCTTTACTACGTAAACCCAACTGTTGACATGAAAGAGCTGTACTTTGCCGGTAAATATTCCATCTTTCTTTGGGAGCGCTATCAATAAGTGATGATTTGAAGATTGCGGTGCGCCCCCTTGTAGCTGGGAACATCGGCCAGGGAGTGTTTTTAGTTATACGACTTTAATTCAATGACTTGTGAGTAATCAGGTGAAGTCGGTGCACACATTCAGTAAGAAATCAGTGATGTCTGGTGTCAGACAAAGTGGTGAGCCTTTATTGGTCAGAAGTAGTCCGTCTTCAACTTAGATCTGTATCTGTATCTGTACGTTTAAGTACCCGGTTCCGCTTTTTATACAACGGGAGAGAGAGAGCAGTTCAGTTTGATTTTATGGTGCGTTATAGCGTTCTTAAAGGCCTTCAAATTAGGGGCACGTGCTACGTCATCTTCCAGGTGCTTCCACTCTATAACTGTACGTACAAAGAATGAGTTTTTGTATTGATCACAGTTGAACTTTGGTACTGTATAAGATTTTGTGTTATTTATAACTGATGCTTCCACCACATTATTCGATATATAGTCCGAGAAGTTTCTGGCCTTGATGTTTCTCTTTGGTCTGTTTTTGTTAGATGTTCAGCTGGAGGTATAGCTGGTATCAACCCCTCAACCACCTTGTACATAAATGTGACCCTCTGTTGTGCTCGCCTGACCTGGAGTGTTGGTAGTTGGAGTTTCTCCAGCATTCTTGTGATACATCCATCTTCCCTGGATCTGAAGTCATTTGAGATGAATCTGACTGCCAAGCGCTGTAATCGTTCCAATTTGTCAGTTTCTTTATTGGTATAAGGGTCCCAAATAATGGCGCCGTATTCAAGGATGGATCGCACTAGGGATATATATGCTGTTTTAGGTTCCTTTTGAGAAAGGCAAGGGTCGAACTAGCTCTCCTTGCTATTTTTAGTATGTGGGTGTTCCACTTGAGGTCATCTGAAATTGTTAGTCCAAGATCGGGATCATTTTTCACTTGTTCCAAGATATGTCCACTTAGGGTGTAGAATATGTGACTTTTTTCTTTGATGTTCATAATATAGCATTTTTTTGGTGTTGAATTTCATTCCCCATCGGTTAGCCCACTTTTCCAGGTTGTTTAGGTCGTCCTGGAGTAGTTGGTGGCCACTGTACTGGTTGATTTGTCTGTATATTAAACAGTCATCGGCGAACAGACGTAAGCTACAGGTTACTTTTGCTGGTAGGTCATTTATATGACACAGGAATAATAGTGGCCCGAGCACTGTTCCTTGTGGTACCCCGGAGTCAACGGTTACTTCTCTGGATGTTTCTCCCTCTAGTGCTAAATCTCATCTGTCTTTGTGTCAGGACATTAGAGAGCCAGTTGTGGAGGTTTCCTCTGATGCCGTAGTTATCCAGTTTATGGAGTAAGTTTGTTTGGTGGGGGACTGTGTCGAAAGCCTTAGAGAAATCAAGAATTGCTAGATCGACCTGCTTGTTGCTATTGAATGATTTTAGGAGATCGTCCATAGTGACTGCTAGTTGGGTTTCACAAGAAAATCCTGAACGAAATCCATGGTTTAAAGATGTTAATATATTATATTTTTCAAGATGGTTTAACAGGTGTTTGCAGATAATGTGCTCCAAAAGTTTACAGGGTACTGATGTTAATGACACTGGCCTGTAGTTTTCTGCTGCATGTCGGTCTCCTTTTTTGAATATACAGGAAATATTTGCGCTGAGCCAATCTGATAGTAGTAGTCCTGAATTTAATGAACATTGGAATATTACAGTTAATCCTGGTGCGATTTGTTGGGCACACTCTTTTAGGATTCTGTTTGTGATGTCATCTGGTCCTGATGCTTTGACTGGGTTGACTTTTCGAAGTAGTTTTGTTACCCCCTCTATACCAATGGTTATATCTCCAATTTTTGATTTTACATTTTTGGTAGTTGAAGGCATATTGTTTGAGGCTTTGTCTTCGACAGTGAACACGGATTTAAATTGGTTCACAAGTATTTCTGCTTTTCCTTTGTTTTTAAGTGGGGAGACTCCCACTCCCATGTTGTCTTGACGTTTAGACTTTATATATTACCAGAATGGTTTGTTGTTTTTGTTCTCCAGCCCTTCTATGATGGTTTGATTTATATAATTCCATTCTGCTTTCCTTATTTGGCGTTTGCATTCTTTTTGTATGTTTCTGTAGTTTTCCAACTTCCCAGTTTTCTTAGCCTTGGTGTATAGGCGCTGTGTCCTTTTTAAGAGTGGTTAATCCATGGATAACTGTTTCTCCCGCTCATTTGTTTAGATGGGATGAATTTATCAATGTTCCTGGTGAGTTCATTTTTGAATATATCCCAGAGTTCTTGTATGTGGTTACCTTCATTGAATAGGTCTTGGTTTCTGAGCGACAGTTTTTTCCAGTTCTTTTTGCAGGTAGGTCGAGTCAGCTTTCCCGTATATGTATCGTTTTCGTGGTTTTTGATGTTGGTAGTGAGGTTTTGTGTCCGAGATAGTGACAGTGACAATCATGGCATGGTCAGGTAATCCTGGGGCATTTGTTGATGTTTTGATCAGCGTTGGGTTTGTGGTAACGACACGGTCTAAAAGGTTGTTTTCTCGGGTTGGCTCATCATGTATTCGGGTTAAGTGTGCTGCTGTTGTTATTTCGATAATAGATGACTGTACCTCTTTATCCACACCAGTTTGTTTAACAGTTCCGCAGTCCCAATCTATGTCTGGGCAGTTGAAATCTCCAGTCAGCATCACATTGTTGTTTTTTGATTGCGAAATTAGATTTAGTGATTTTTCTAGTTCTTTTACATCATGTGTGTTTCTGTGTGGCATGTAGTATGATCCAATTAACAAGTCCTTGTTCTTTTTTAACTTGATTTTGGCCCATACTATTTCACAATCAGTAAGGTATTCTGTTTTTCTTCAGACGCTAGGTTTTTGTAGACTAGTATGAATACACCGCCTCCTGTTGTGCTCCTGTCATTTCTGTAGGCCATGTAATCATCTGGAAAAGAATAGCTGGATAGTATTGCGTCAGTTGTAGGGTTCCTTCCAGGTTTCACTACCCTGAGCCAAGATTCAGTTCCGCATATGATGTCTGGCTTGATGTATTCCACTGAAGCTGACAATTACGCTTTCTTGTCTTTGATACTTCTGCAGTTAAGTGAAAGGATTCGTAAGTTATGTTTTGGTGGTAGGTCATACACACGCGAACTTCCTGTTCTATTAGTTCTGTGTTTTAGTGATGACTTAGATAACGATGATGTTGATGTTGTATGTTGATTTGATTTTGGGCTGCTTGTCCAGAGGGGGTTGAAGTCGGTACATGATTCTGAACACTGTGTGATATTCTCGTCTGTCAATGGATGGTAGAAGTTTGATGTGGCCATTTCAAAGTTGTGGAATGTGAAGGAGCTAACGTTGATGTTGTCACACTTGCAGCATAACCATTGAACATCAGATCTCTCCAAAAGGTTGAAGTCCTCTGTACACATTTCAATACATGATTTATGATGCCATAGATTACAGTCATCACAGCATACACCTTTACATGACCATGTAACGGGGTCTTGACAAGTCTGCACGGGAAGATACTAGCTTGTCTGGGTCCAGGGTTTTGTTCTATGTCTGCTGATAGAAGCAATATCAGCATGATTATCGCCCGTTTTTTTTATATTCTTTGTTACATGGAGATATAGTGGTCGTCTTCCTGCTGATGACTTTTTGTTTTTAAATGCTACATGGTTTAATTGTTGTTGTGACCATGATTTGTTGTTTGTTACAGAGTCACTTAACACGGTTAGTAAAACTATGAGTATTGCCAGAGTAAACATGTATTATTGTAAACATTCTTTTTACAACAAATCTGTTACTTATTTTATATGCAACAAACGTTTTTGGATATAGCTCATTTTGAAAAAGCCATCAAAACATATTTCTGGTAAAATTTAAAATTGATCACAATTGTTAGATAATTGCTAATGCAGTTCCAGCCTTTAACAGCTGTTTGAATTATCGAAGTAAGGTCCATACTGAAGTTTCAGAATACGCGCGTCTCCAGGGCGGAACTTAAAATTTAAATGCTTATAATACAACAGCAACATTGGAAATATCTGGTAAGAAAAATACATAATCGAGTTTAAAGTCTGAAATATTAGATTGCTTAAGTACTAGGCAAGTCAGACTTGTGTCGCCCGTGAATCCCCGTGTTACTTTATATGATGTCAGATTTCACCTTCTTTCGGAGCAGTCAACAAAACCAATCATTCTCTGATCGTCGGCTTCAAGCATTATCAGCTTAACTAGATATAACACCGACTGTCACACTTATTTTTGTATTTTTTTTCTACTCCAACCTAAATGTCCCTTCTGAATTTCAAAGTTTTTCGCAGTCAGCCTGCCACCTTTTTTAATATAAATGAGGTTGACGTCAACCGCGTGCCGAGACCCATGGTGTGATTGGCTGGAAGTGCAGCCATATTTTGCTTAACTAACCAACACTGCATGTTTCAGCACGCGCTGACCACAACTTCATTAACATTAAAACAAGTGGCAAGCTGACTGCGAAACTTTGAAATGGCGTGTGTTTTTGGAGGAAACGGAGTTCATTTCCGCGGAAGGAGAATACATTTTATACAAATTATCCATCTTTTCAACTGTACTAAGCATTTTCCGGTAGATCAACTAGTGGGGTGGACATTTCGACATTTCGAAATCGATAGCTTTCCTCCCTTCTCGGTTATATGATCATTGGGGGTGTCATTTTTACCGAAAGTCGATCTAAACCCCTAAAACATGTAAAATTACTCTGAACACCTTAGTTTAGGTCCAAATTTAGCTGTAACAAATTATCGGGTCCCTGTGGTATTATATTTACCACAAACTTATCGTTGAATGACACGTATTATATGTATAGTTACCACAATTTTCTTGTTGATTGACATGTTTAATATGTAAAGTTACCACAAACTTTTCGTTGACTGTCACGTACATGTAGAATATATGTAAATTGTATCGTACCCACAAACTCCTCGTTGATTGACACTTATTATATGTAAAGTTACCACAAACCTCTATTTATTGGACGCGTATTATATGTATAGTTATCAATATACTTCTCGTTGATTGACATGTTTAATATGTATAGTTACCAATCAGCTTCTCTCGTTGATTGACACACGTATTATAACTGATATTTAGTTATTTATTGAAACCAACAGAAAACGAACACGAAGCGTTTAGTTAGAAGTTTAATTATTACAAAACTGACATGAAATTTTATACAATGTAATTTTAACTCATCAATTATATTACATAATGTTTGCAAGAAGGAATTATCAGATGACCCAACACCTGGTAACACCTTAGCTATCAATCAAAAGGAGAGCAGCACATTGTGTGAGCACACAGATGCCTCGCCATAGGTATCCCAACACAGAGCGAAAGTAAGTTCCTCTGCTTGTTTGGCCAGTACAAACTCTCGCGCAGTATGCTTTAGGTACAATATGTAAGTATCATTCCAATACTTCGCGAGTTCCTAGCTAATATCAACATTTGTTCAGTTAAACGAATTGGTGATGGACTACTAATATGTAGCCCCTTTATCAAAATGTCTTCTCTTTGCAACGATTTCCTGGGATGAAAGGCAGACTGGAAAGTTTGTGTTTCTGTTTGTATGGAGTTTACCTTCCTCGCCACCCAAGGTCATATGGCACCGTGTGCCAAAGGAGACACCCCCGAAATGACAGAGTACGTAAGAGAAAAAAGAAAGACAGATCTACATCCCATCAACGTCCCCTTACATTAGAGAACGGCAACAACTGCTTCACCCGTTGTCAGTACAATGTGACCGGGTGAAATGCTGTACTATGTGCCATTCGCATGGTATTTCAGTGAGATATTACAAGGAAGCTAATACACCAACCTACCCGTCCTCCAGTACACATACACAAGCACTCCACTCATACACATCACACACGGAGGCACGTCCTTAAATGAACTAAGCTGTAGATAGAACGTTACAACAAAATACAACTAAACTATGAAGTCGGCCTCAGATCCGCGCTATCACAAGGAGGCAAATACACCACATACCCGTCTTCCAGTACACATACACAAGCACTCCACTCATACACATCACACACGGAGGCACGTCTTTAAATGAACTAAGCTGTAGATAGGACGTTTAACAAGATAAAACCACAGCAAAGATTGTTGTAGAAGAGTAATTCCGAAGGTCCATCATTAGGCGCCTATTAAATGTATGACATGTAGTGGGATACATCAGGTTTGTCCTTCCCGCGCATCTCCGCAGTGAAGCGTGGACAGATTCAGTAAGATCTCTAAATAATAAACATCTCTATCGAGATGTATGATACCCGTAAGGGCAGTTAACTACAGTCTAGCTATGTCTTTTGCAGCCAGATTAACCTCACACTGTCTGACCTGTCAGTGATCTACATCCTCTATTAGACGAAGTAATGACCCTCTTGACATAGTTTGTAATTGTGTCTACGCTTTTCAAAGCGAAATCAAATTCGGCGAGCACAAGCAGGTAATGAATATGCATCTCAGTGCACTAAGATGTTCGACGAAACTGACGCCTAAAGATCTTTTCAAATCCTCCGCTAATGAATTTTAGACTGACCTAACAACTACAACACCAATCAATGCATTTAAACAAACAACAGACAAGACTACACCACTAAATTGATGACACTTAAATGAAATAATTTTCTGAAACGCATCAATTTACATATAATGTACAGCTTCTACATTTATATCATGTGCAATTTGATTTCAAAAAATGGATAGGATGCTGATTTCAGATTTGGTTGTTCTGTAACATATGTAATCTATCCATATACTGTCATGTAGATTTCACCATTAAAGGGGATCAATTATGCAATTAAAACCACCCTCAATACGAACAGTTCCTAATTGTTGTAACCTAAAATATCTTTTTAGCACACAAAAGCCGTCAAGTCAAATCAATTACTCGTACTGACCTGCTAACATCGCGATTTATAACCCCTTTTGTTCCTGTCAGGCTTTGTCCCCAGACATTGGTATATATACTACTATCATCAGCAATGTCAGGCGTTGTCCCCAGACTTTGGTATATATATACTACTATCATCAGCAATGTCAGGCTTTGTCCCCAGACTTTGGTATATATACTACTATCATCAGCAATGTCAGGCGTTGTCCCCAGACTTTGGTATATATACTACTATCATCAGCAATGACAGGCTTTGTCCCCAGACTTTGGTATGTATACTACTATCATCAGCAATGTCAGGCTTTGTCCCCAGACTTTGGTATATATACTACTATCATCAGCAATGTCAGGCTTTGTCCCCAGACTTTGGTATGTATACTACTATCATCAGCAATGTCAGGCTTTGTCCCCAGACTTTGGTATATATACTACTATCATCAGCAATGTCAGGCTTTGTCCCCAGACTTTGGTATGTATACTACTATCATCAGCAATGTCAGGCTTTGTCCCCAGACTTTGGTATATATACTACTATCATCAGCAATGTCAGGCTTTGTCCCCAGACTTTGGTATGTATACTACTATCATCAGCAATGTCAGGCTTTGTCCCCAGACTTTGGTATATATACTACTATCATCAGCAATGTCAGGCTTTGTCCCCAGACTTTGGTATATATACTACTATCATCAGCAATGTCAGGCTTTGTCCCCAGACTTTGGTATGTATACTACTATCATCAGCAATGTCAGGCTTTGTCCCCAGACTTTGGTATATATACTACTATCATCAGCAATGTCAGGCTTTGTCCCCAGACTTTGGTATATATACTACTATCATCAGCAATGTCAGGCTTTGTCCCCAGACTTTGGTATATATACTACTATCATCAGCAATGTCAGGCTTTGTCCCCAGACTTTGGTATATATACTACTATCATCAGCAATGTCAGGCTTTGTCCCCAGACTTTGGTATATATACTACTATCATCAGCAATGTCAGGCTTTGTCCCCAGACTTTGGTATATATACTACTATCATCAGCAATGTCAGGCTTTGTCCCCAGACTTTGGTATATATACTACTATCATCAGCAATGTCAGGCTTTGTCCCCAGACTTTGGTATATATACTACTATCATCAGCAATGTCAGGCTTTGTCCCCAGACTTTAGTATATATGTACTACTATCATCAGCAATGACAGGCTTTGTCCCCAGACTTTAGTATATATATACTACTATCATCAGCAATGACAGGCTTTGTCCCCAGACTTTGGTATATATATACTACTATCATCAGCAATGACAGGCTTTGTCCCCAGACTTTGGTATATATATACTACTATCATCAGCAATGACAGGCTTTGTCCCCAGACTTTGGTATATATATACTACTATCATCAGCAATGACAGGCTTTGTCCCCAGACTTTGGTATATATATACTACTATCATCAGCAATGTCAGGCAGTCAAAACCGACACATTGATTAAGTAATGCGCGCTGAAATCCTTGTATTATGAACGTTTTAAATATCGAAGACATCCTGTGAGGCAAGCTTCACCACCTAATTCCTCGTCCGGCTCGCACAATGCCTGTGCACCTTCATGTATAATTTAACACCATCACACGATGGAAGGGACTCCATTAATCTATACGTAATCACCAGGATTCAACAACAATGAACTAAATACCCAACAAGCTAAACATAATAATATCTTATAATTCAATTTATACGAAAAAAAGCCGCCAAAAATACATTTTTTGCTGCAGAAGCCATTGCCCGTACCTTTGTTTCAAACACCATCAGCTGTCTGCTCCTAAGTAATCATTAAATTTAGTTTCATCCAAGTAGTTCCTATGTGATAATCCTCCTGTGAATATATACAAGAGGCCCAGAGGGCCAGTATCGCGCACCTGAATATCTAAGCAATCATGGCACAATATTCTCCAAATGAGGTCCAAGGGAATATGCCAGACCCCAAGGTCAATCCTTGTAGCATATCTGTATTAGATTTTTCATGCCCAGCAAATTTATGTATGGTTATGGGGTCGGGATCTCAACTGTTTCCAAGCTGTGACTCAGAAACTAGGTTCCTAGGGTTGTGGCCAGACCCCAGGATCAATTATAATATCATGACTGCATTTGCCCCTTTTTGCCCAGCATTTGTATATATAGTTTTGGGGTGGGGATTTCAACCGTTTCAAAGTTATGACCTTGGGGTTAAGTCTGCAAGGGTGGGGCATACCCTGGGATAACTTCTGATATCATGACTGCATTCGTCTCTTTATTCCCAACACTTGTATATATAGTTTTTGGGTGGGGATCTTAACCATTTTGAAGTTATGACCCAGGGGTTAAGTCTCCAAGGGTGGGGCAGTCCCCAATGCCATCCTGGGAACATATGTGCATTCATCTCTTTATACTCAGCAATTGAATATATGGTTATAGGGTGGGGATCTCAACTGTTTCCAAGCTATGACTAAGAAACTAGGTCCCTAGGGGTTCGGTCAGACCCCAGGGTCTATTCTAATATCATGACTTCATTCGTCTCTTTATGCCCAGCATTTCTATATATAGTTTTGGGGTGGGGATCTCAACCGTTTTAAAGTTATTGCCCAGGGACTATGTATCCAAGGGTGGGCCAGACCCTAGAGCCATCCTGGAAGCAAATGTGCATTCTTCTCTTTATACTCAGCAATTGTATATATGGTTATATAGTGGGGATCTCAATCATTTCCAAGTAATACACTTTTTTTTGGCCCCACCCCTTAGCTTAGGGGGTCAGCCCCACCGTTTGTACACTTTTGCCTCCCTGCCTCCCATGAATGCTTCCGACCAAATATGATCGATATCCATGGCATAGTTCTAGAGAAGAAGTCGTTTGTTAGCAATTTAGCCAAATTGTCCCCTTTTGGACCCGTCCCTCAGTCCTCTTGGGGGGTCAGCCGAACCATTTGTACAATTTTGAATCTCCACCACCTAGGGATGCTTTCAGTCAAGTATGGTTGATATCCATCTCTTAGTTCCAGAGAAGAAGTCGCTTAAAGCAATATAGCCGAATTGCCCCCTTTTTGCCCCGCCCCTAAGCCCCCTTGGGGGTCAGTCCCACCATTTGTACAATTTGGAATCCCCCCCCCCTAGGGATGCTTCCAGTCAAATTAAGTTAAGTTCCAATCAGTGGTTAAGAAGAAGTCGTTTAAAGAAATTGTTGACGGACGGACGGACGACGGACGGACGACGGACGCCACGGTATGGCATAAGCTCACGTGGTTCCTTCGGACCCGGTGAGCTAATAAATATGTAACTGTACCTTCTGTCGTATTTATGCTACTTAACCTACGGATAATACTACAAAGAGAAAGATCCTTTCAGTTGTTCTCTACAAAATGCATATTGGGCCTAAAGCGTCAAAAAGGAACTCAAAATACATTACTGACATTAAAACCAACTAAAATGTTTAAATGTTAATATAAAAACTGTACGAGCAGTGTTGACGCTTTACTCAGATATAGAGGGTTATTTTCTGTATGTACTATCAAGTCGGCATCAGAAGGAGGCAAGTACACCACATGGAGGAAGCTCGCATACACAACACACACGGAGGAAGCTCGCATACACACCACACACGGAGACTTAAAGACATAAGCTGTAGATAGGCCGTTACAGCAAAATAAAACTAAACTAAACGATAATGGTGGCATTAACCTTTAGCAAGTGTGCAAGAGTAATTTGTGTATATCCCGTTCGCGCAAAACTACATGCACCTCCACTTTCTTATTGTTTTTAGGTTTATTATTAGCCCTCTCTTTTCCATCGTTGTTGTCATATATGTTTAAAAGCATCAGATATAAAACCAAAATTTGAAATTTGAAATTTGTAATTTGAAAGTGCAGGTTTTGCTGTCTTGTCAGCTCGTTCATTTCCAACGATTCCAACATGACCTGGTATCTAGGGAAGGATAAGACAGTAATGTTTCTGTAGGGCCGCTTTAAAAGCCTTTCCCATTTTCATTTTCGGAAGTTAATTGATCGTCTAGTCATCCTATCCCCTGTTCATAGTCCGATTGGAGAGGGAACTCCGCCGGGGTTTCCTGATCCGAAATCTAAACTTCTCCTTTCTCTAACATGCTGTACATAGTTTCAACACATTTCATTGAACCACTTAATATATCTGTCTGGTGCTTCCCATGCCTTCCATTTTTATATACACACTACAAAGAGCAAGCCTTGTCGCAGAACGATGCCGAACCCAGACTAATTAAGTATTCTTATACATGCTGCATTCAGGGCAAATTATGTTTTCCCATTAACATTAGCCTTTGTTTTTTGTTTTCACAATTTTGACCATTACTATTATCCATATGTTGTAAAGCGCTTTAGAGTAATTTTACTAATTATATAGGGCGCTATATAAATGTTGTATATTATTATTATTATTATTATTATTATTATTAAACATTATTATAGTAAACTGTTTTCGATAGCATACTCCTCACGACTCTCTTATCCGCCATGCAATGATTCGAATTTCTATAGCAACATATTTTTTAATGATGAATTAATTCGCTGACTATTTTAGTTGACATGTTCGTAAAGAAGAAGATGAAGAAGATGCACCTGAGGATTTTACTGTAATTAACAGCGGATCGTTTTGTCGTGGTGTTACTCGTCTTCATCTCCCTATCATTGGACACTTGTAATAAGATACACTTAAACCCGTCTGAGTACATGTTCATGAACAATGTTTAGATTTCTATCTAGTCTTCTGTCTACACGTCATATTCTCGGTGTTCGACTGTAACCTTCCACCGACAAAGCTTTTATCTTTGTTTGACTTTTATTTACCATCTTGATGCATCATCCCTGAGTTTCTCCCTCCTTTTTGATTTGTCATTTACCTAAAGTTCCTTGGTCTCACGTTGTCTCTCTTCCAGCTGTGTTTTCTTAACTGTCACGTCATCACCATTATCGCAACTGGAATAGTCTAATGCTTGTCATTCCTGATATAAATGTCCGATTCAACACCGGAAGCTGAATCGATGCTTGCACTCTATTCCACTTCCGGTACGCTTTTACCTGACGAGCTATGCAAATAATGGGTTGGCAAATTTGAAAAGATTTGACTAACATAAATGTACAACAATCATATCAAGCTGCATTAATCATTCATATTGGCCCAGATGGTAGCGCGCAGGTGGTATTAAGGATGGTGGTTCATAATTTTAAATCTCTTTTTGTTATAGGTGCAAAAATGTCCTAAATTAGATGATAACGTGTATTTCGTACTCTTGAATGTTTGGAGTTGTGTTCTATATGAATTAACCAGGTACCAGTTACCATATACATGTATGGTATGTACATTTACCGGACAACTTCGCATTTAATGACACGTGCTGAATTAGGCGTTGCCTAACAACTTCGTTGATTAGCTTTTTGTGTATTTGACATCAATGTTTTGAGGCTTGTGATATCAGTTAGTAGACTTACGTTCAGGCTGTCAGATATATTAGGTGGTATTGAAGGCTTTTTATGGGAAAAGCTAAAGCATGTGTCAGTCTCTTAGCATATATGTAAACAAACTAGTTACTTTAATCTCTAACCAACCTAGTGAATAGTGCTTCCAATTCAACAGAGCATCACTCACAAGTCAATGGCTGTTCATCGCTCAGCGCACTTTCCTTTTGTTTATCAGCCAAGTAATTAGAATCTTCTCATAAAAAAGGATTAATTATTAATTTAGTGACTTTTTATCTGTTAGTTATGATTCGGTCAGTGTTGCCGGACGTGATTAGAAGCGACGTAGAGACGTTATTGTGTTCTAACGTGAGTAGGATTCAGTAGGTGAATGTGTTGTCGTCATCCCGATCATCGTGGTATTGCATCATACTTTTTCTGTCCGTGCATCAATGAAGGTTATAAAAGAATCTCTCCCATAATTAATTTTCGACCAGATTGTGAAAGAAAATCGCATTAATTGAGCATTTTAATCTATGCGGTAAAGCTCTCAGACAACAGATACCCGGCCAGACTGATATTTGATAAAGTTCAAAATCGTTATTACGCATGCTGGCCAATGAAATCTCGTCTCTAGATCTAAACAAATCTCGGTGATTAGCGGTCAGGTTCAGATTTTCTGAACTATCTCCTGACATCGACACGTGATGTCTGTATATTCACGGAATCATTAAATCGCACGTGCTGTGACCTAACATCACACATTAATGTTCACTGCCTCGGGAAGTCAAGTAGCGGCTTTACGATCAGGCCATATCAGGAATATTACGTGGTCGTTTAATTGTCTTTAAAACAGGGATAGTTAAAATAAGGGTATTTCTATACAAAGTTATCCCTGGTTTTTACTAAGATAAATCAGAGAAACAAACGCTATGATTTATTTAATCACCGCCCCCCCCNACAATGGGGTTGCTACCTGTTCTGTTTAGGTCTATGATAAGTTAAGCCACGCACAGAAAACAACAAGTCGTCGAAGAGAGGAGCACACTTTGCTCCAACAGGGGACAACCGTCCGTTCAAACATCTCAACCAAGGTCGTGTCAACCAGGAATACCCCAGTGTGTTTAATCTTCGTTTTGTCGCGTTTTTCACAAAACATGCTTCAAAATAGTTTACAACCATAGTTTTATTTCACTGTTCGCCTTTTATTTCTGGCAACATACCTCTCCTACTTGAAAGAATAGAACAAAGGCTTTCCCTCAGTTATGAGGTGTGTTAGTGTAACGAAAGGAACAGTAAGATGCAGTGAGAGTAGAAACATTTTGAGGAGAGGATTTTCAATGAACAAAAGATCTGCTGAGTTGTTCTTTACCTAGACCAGGATTTATCTCGGAGGCTACCCGGAGAAAAAAAGAATTTCAGTTTCAATAAAACCTAATAGTCCTCTGCTTGTTTGTTATTATTGAGAATTGTTGTTAAGGCATATTCCGATCTGTCTGTAAATAGGCCAAACGGACGACAGTAAATACTGTCAGGGTGATAGGTTATATTCTCTAATTTTCATGTAAAATGATCTTTCCTGGAAGTTTTACTTAAAACTGTTGGGTCTGCAACTGAACCATTTGTCTCTGACTTCCATGAAGCACCCAGTTAACATACATGTTCTCTTCAATATTAAGATGAAATACCGGCGAAATATCCAGGGATGTATTGTCTATTACCTAACAAGTAGACAAGAGGCAACGAAGAATCTTAAATGAAAATTCAACTGGTATAATACTAACGTTCAGGTACACTTAATTTACTGAACGTTGTGTAAACGTACCAGTCTTAACTTTCTTCTTCATCGAATCACATAATAAATACTTGCTAGATTTAAACATAAACAAATGTCGGTTACCTAGTGAACGCCAGTGTGTATAGCCTCGTGAACTTAAATGTCGGTTACCTAGTGAACGCCTGTGTTTACAGCCTCGTGAACTTATTTCCAAAACTGCTTATCAAAACATTTATTTCGACGAAACATTATTCACGATTCTTCAACGATTTTTTTACTTAATAACACAGACAATATTACTTCCAAAACAATTCGATATATCAGATCACACATCGCCTTTATTTAGATATTTATTTTAAGTTCTGTTTAATGACCTATTTAATGATGTTAGATGCACTGACATTTCCCATATTTCACTTGTTAAAGTGCAATAGAAAAACACTTCTACAGCGCCAAAAATAAGTATAACTGATGCGAGTATGAAGAGTAACACAACTGTATATCCCCGTGTGGACGCCACATAATACCTCCATTAGAGCGAATAGCGGAATTTTCAATAAAATAAAATATCGCCATTTCGCTTTTATTTGTCGTCTTGGCGACCCATTTCAGGCGTTGTGTCGTCTTCCTTTTATGTTACCAACGAGAAAGGTTCACGATCGAACGCGGGTCAGGTTTGTCGTACAGATTGGTTGTAAGTTAACCATTATTGGAATACTGTAGGTAAATGTCATGATGAAGAGGCGTTTCTACTGGCCTAATTACAGGACAAACGAGACATAAGCAGGTTATACATATAGATTAGCTTGAAGGAGGCCACAATTAAACCCGTAGAAAACCTATATTCTGTAAAACATTCTTCCACCTTACTAAGACGTTAATGTCGGCAAAATACACATCAAAATGACGGTGTCATTTGTTTGTTTATCATCAGGTTGATGTCTGAAGGGTTTTATAGACATGATTTTTTTACTTTGGAGGAATTTATTTTCAAGTTTCGGCGAAGAAAACCAAAGAACTGATTAGCTTTAGTGGTCATTGAATTTATGTGCTTCTCCCATTTTAGGTTTGATTGTAACGTGACGCCAAGGTATTTTGCCGAATCAGTAATTTCAAGAGTGTGACCATGAAGTTGATAATTTGAAGTAAATTTGCTTTGACGTCTGTTGAGAACTTTTAGTACTGTGCATGTATCAGGGTGGAAACTCATTAGCCAATCTTTTCCCCATTTACCAGCGGCACCCAGATCTGATTGTAATTTCTCAACATCATCTTGTGTTTTTATGGTTTTATAGATTATGCTGTCATCGGCGAAGAGGCGTAGACTGCTAAATTTGATATAATCTGAAACATCATTAATATAAATGAGAAACAGGATAGGTCCGAGGACCGTACCCTGGGGGACACCTGCAATTACAGGGACTGTAGATGATTTTTCACCATTTAATCCTACGGACTGTGTTCTGTTGGATTGAAATGAAGAAATCCAGTTAAGTGTGTTGTTCTGTATACCATAGAATTTTAGTTTATAAAGTAGGTGAGGATGAGAAACTTTGTCAAATGCTTTAGCGAAGTCCATAATTATAACATCAGTCTGGACGTTGTTGTTCTGTGTGGAGGCAGGATCCTGGATGACAGACATTAGCTGTGTTTCACATGATCGAGCTGGCCGAAATCCATGTTGTAAGTCATATAATATTTTGTTGTTTAATTTTTCCAAATGTTTCATAATGTCACTACACAAAATATGTTCGAGGAGCTTACAACAAATGCAGGTGAGTGAGATGGGACGATAGTTTATAGGATTTTGTTTATCACCTTTTTTGAATACAGGGCATACATCAGCATGGTTCCAATCATGAGGTAGTGTGCCCGAAGTTAGCGATTTTTCAAAGAGTAGGGAAAGAATTGGTGCTACAAAAGATTTAGATTCTTTAAGAATTCTGCCATGTATTTCATCGGGACCAGTGGCTTTGTGGGGATTGATGTTGTTAAGTAATTTTCAATGCCATTTACAGTGATATGAATGACATCCATGGTAGGGTGGGGACTGGGGCCTTTGTCTGGGGTTGGTGTGTTGGTACCAGGTGTAGAAACCTTTTGGAATTGACCGTTCAGTATATTAGCTTTTTCAGATGGTTCATTGTATAATTGTCCATTATTTCGTAGTGGTGGTATGTTAGGGCCTTCAGTTTTTTATGATTTTATGTAGGAGTAGAGGTTTTTAGAGATTTCTTTGGACCTTTGTTGATCGCTTTCTGGGATGTTTAATATCATATTTTCTATATATGTTCAGTAAGCTGATCGAGTTTCCCTCAGTATTTCTAGTGCCCTTAGAACATTGCATTTGGTGTCTTTCCCTTGTTTTTTTGTTTTATTGTCATCCTTTTATACTTTTTTGTTTTCTTCAATAAGCAACCCTTGATCCAGGGGGAGTTCTTATTTTGCTTTAATATTTTTTGGGGGATATTCTCAGAGATGGATTTTGAAAGACTGGTTTTAAAGGTACTCCATAGTTCATGTATGTTTTCAGTATCATAGGCTTCTTTTAGAGTTTGATAGATGGTCTTGAGGTCGTCGTTGATGTTTTCCCACTTAGCTTTATCAAACTTCAGGATCTTACGGGGTTTGGTTTGGATACGTCTGAGTGACGTTGATAATTCTGACAGTACGATATCATGGTCGGCCTCGCCTAGGGGTGGGAGTGTACGGATGCTGTTGATGATATTGGGATGGTTAGTTAGAATAAGGTCACTTAGCGGTCATACACCACGAACTCATCAGTTCACTTTAATGAAGTAGATACAGGTGAAATTGTAATAAATACTTTATTATTGTGTTGCAGTAGAAGAAAACGTGACAATTAATTACAAACATAAGTAACAACTTCATATTAACATTATGTACAAATATCATGTTACGTACAAAACCATTAAAATGTGAGGAATATTTCATCTTCTTGAGGCGAACTGGGTGAAAAATAGCACATGATCAATGAAAATACATGTATGAAATTTCGAACGAAAATAACAATAGGCATAAAGCATGTCGATAGTAACCATGAAATAAACATCAGTCAGGTAATCTCGTGTGAGTTCAGCGAACTAGACCAGAGCCAAGCCTGTCCAACATACGCTTGTCTACCTGTCCGTTTGCATCAGATCTTTTGATTAGTCCAGAACCCATTCGATCTATATAACGCTTATTCGTTTCAATGTCATCGTCATTCATACGCTTTATTAAACCGGATCCCATTCTATCCAGGTAACGTTTGTCCATTGCATTTTTGTCGTTGTTATTGAAACGCTTGATTAGTCCAGAACCCATTCTATCGAGCATTCGTTTCTCTTCTTTTGAATCATCACTAAGACGCTTGATCAAGCCAGAACCCATCCTATCTAACATTCGCTTTTGATCAATACTTTCATCATCACTAAGACGTTTGACCAAACCAGAACCAATCCTATCTATAAGACGTTTCTCGTCAATATGAATTTCGTCGGTGTCATCAGCACGCTTGATCAAACCTGATCCCATTCTGTCCAGCATCCTCTTTCCTGGTTGAAGTTGTTCGCCGAAACGTTTTATTAATCCTGCGCCAAGCCGATCTAAACCCCGTTTTGGAGCTCCAATATCTTGTGTAGACATTTTGTAACCAGGGTTCCGTTTAATTCCGACACGATCAACGGGTCGCTTTATCAGACCCATTCCTATGCGATCGAGATGTCGCTTTTTTATCAAACCCATCCCCACTCTGTCAAGTAGACGTTTTTCAGTTGTTCCAACTTGATCAAGGGGACGCTTTTTTATCAATCCCATTCCGACTCTATCCAACATCCGTTTATCCTGTCTGGCACTCTGATGGTCCCTTTGTTCCATAAGAGACTGTAACACGAGCAATTCCACTGTTGGGCGGAGCCTTTCTATGACACTATCCTTACGTTTAACCAATCCGCTTCCTATTCTGTCAATCGCACGCTTTGAGTCAGCATCACCGTCATACATACGCTTGATTAGACCACTACCGAGTCTATCCATACGCCGTTTATCTCTGCCAACGTCATCGTCATCTATGTCGTTGAAACTGAAAAAAAGAACAGAAAAATACGAATTTATTTAATCTGCATTTAAGACATATTTATTTTATAATTACTCTCGTATACTAGTATATAACAACGCCTATGTGTTGCTTTCCCTACACACACTGTATGTTATACGCTGGAAGGAATGACATCAGATTGTTGGCTGTGGAGAACGCTAGAAGTATGTTTGTCCTAATCTGAACTTGATCTGTTTAGCAATGTATATCATGATGCCTTCCATGATAATTAGGAAGTGAAAAGTTGTTTACTGCGACTAGACGTAAATATGTATTTATATATATAATATATTAAACAATTGAGATAATATACATATAGATAGCTTCGCATACATAATGGTAATATATATACATATGTATATATTGTTACGTCATGTATCTCCTATCACCAACCTATACAGTAGCTGTCTAATCAGCTTATGAATATTGTTTAAAAATCCACATTTGTATGTTGATTTTAGAATCTGTTGGTGCTATGTTTATACAATTTGTCACATCAATTAGCCAGTTTTATGATTCCCAGTCCACTTGCAATTGTAAGTATTAGACTACGAAACACCAAAGAACACGGAAAAGTAACTAACATAGTAACCAGACACTGCGGCTAGACTAATGAGACCAACCACACCAAACCAGACACTGCGGCTAGACTGATGAGACAAGACCAACCCTAACCAAGACACTGCGGCTAGACTCATGAGACAAGACCAACCCCCCCAAACCAGACACTGCGGTTAGACTAATGAGACAAGTCCAACCACACCATACCAGACACTGCGGCTACACTAATGATACAAGACCAATCACACCAAACCAGACACTACGGCAAGACTAATGAGACAAGAACAACCACACCAAACCAGTCTCTGCGGCTAGACTAAGGAGACAAGACCAACCCCACCAAACCAAACACTGCGGCTAGACTAGTGAAACAAGACCAACCACACCGAACCAGACACTGCGGCTCGACTAATGAGACAAGACCACCCACACCAACCCAGACACTGCGGCTAGATTAAGGAAACAAGACCAACCACACCCAACCAGACACTGCGGCTCGACTAATGAGACAAGACCGACCACACCAAACCAGACCCTGCGGCTAGCCTAATGAGGCCAACCACACCAAACCAAACACTGCGGCTAGACTAGTGAAACAAGACCAACCACCCCAAACCAGGCACTGCGGCTAGACTAAAGAGAAAAGCCCAACCACCCCAAACCAGGCACTGCGGCTAGACTAAGGAGACAAGACCAACCACTCCAAACCAGGCACTGCGGCTAGACTAAAGAGACAAGACCAACCACCCCAAACCAGGCACTGCGGCTAGACTAAGAGACAAGACCAACCACACCCAACCAGACACTGCGGCTAAACTAATGAGACAAGACCCACCACACCAAACCAGACACTACGGCTAGACTAATGAGACCACCCACACCAAACCAGACACGGCGCCTAGACTAATGAGACAAGTCCACCCACACCAATCCAGACACTGTGTTCAATTATGCCAATTAATGATTTCGATAATGAAAATCACCGACTCCTGAAGAGAATATACTGTTAAATTGCTTTTCTCTTCATCAAACAATTACACAATACAACCTTTTCTCTTCATCAAACAATTACACAATACAACCTTTTCTCTTCATCAAACAATTACACAATACAACCTCTTCTCTTCATCAAACAATTACACAATACACCCCTTTCTCTTCATCAAACAATTACACAATACAACCTCTTCTCTTCATCAAACAATTACACAATACAACCTCTTCTCTTCATCAAACAATTACACAATACAACCTCTTCTCTTCATCAAACAATTACACAATACACCCCTTTCTCTTCATCAAACAATTACACAATACAACCTTTTCTCTTCATCAAACAATTACACAATACACCCCTTTCTCTTCATCAAACAATTACACAATACACCCCTTTCTCTTCATCAAACAATTACACAATACAACCTTTTCTCTTCATCAAACAATTACACAATACAACCTCTTCTCTTCATCAAACAATTACACAATACACCCCTTTCTCTTCATCAAACAATTACACAATACAACCTTTCCTCTTCACCAAACAATTACACAATACAACCTTTCCTCTTCACCAAACAATTACACAATACAACCTCTTCTCTTCATCAAACAATTACACAATACAACCTCTTCTCTTCATCAAACAATTACACAATACACCCCTTTCTCTTCATCAAACAATTACACAATACAACCTCTTCTCTTCATCAAACAATTACACAATACACCCCTTTCTCTTCATCAAACAATTACACAATACAACCTTTTCTCTTCATCAAACAATTACACAATACACCCCTTTCTCTTCATCAAACAATTACACAATACACCCCTTTCTCTTCATCAAACAATTACACAATACAACCTCTTCTCTTCATCAAACAATTACACAATACACCCCTTTCTCTTCATCAAACAATTACACAATACAACCTCTTCTCTTCATCAAACAATTACACAATACACCCCTTTCTCTTCATCAAACAATTACACAATACAACCTCTTCTCTTCATCAAACAATTACACAATACAACCTCTTCTCTTCATCAAACAATTACACAATACACCCCTTTCTCTTCATCAAACAATTACACAATACAACCTTTTCTCTTCATCAAACAATTACACAATACAACCTTTCCTCTTCACCAAACAATTACACAATACAACCTCTTCTCTTCATCAAACAATTACACAATACAACCTTTCCTCTTCACCAAACAATTACACAATACACCCCTTTCTCTTCATCAAACAATTACACAATACACCCCTTTCTCTTCATCAAACAATTACACAATACACCCCTTTCTCTTCATCAAACAATTACACAATACACCCCTTTCTCTTCATCAAACAATTACACAATACACCCCTTTCTCTTCATCAAACAATTACACAATACACCCCTTTCTCTTCATCAAACAATTACACAATACAACCTCTTCTCTTCATCAAACAATTACACAATACAACCTCTTCTCTTCATCAAACAATTACACAATACACCCCTTTCTCTTCATCAAACAATTACACAATACAACCTTTCCTCTTCACCAAACAATTACACAATACACCCCTTTCTCTTCATCAAACAATTACACAATACACCCCTTTCTCTTCATCAAACAATTACACAATACAACCTTTCCTCTTCACCAAACAATTACACAATACACCCCTTTCTCTTCATCAAACAATTACACAATACACCCCTTTCTCTTCATCAAACAATTACACAATACACCCCTTTCTCTTCATCAAACAATTACACAATACAACCTTTCCTCTTCACCAAACAATTACACAATACAACCTTTTCTCTTCATTTGAGACAAGACCAACCACACCAAACCAGACACTGTGTTCAATTATGCCAATTAATGATTTCGATAATGAAAAACACCGACTCCTGAAGAGAATATACTGTTAAATTGCTTTTCTCTTCATCAAACAATTACACAATACAACCCTTTCTCTTCATCAAACAATTACACAATACAACCTTTTCTCTTCATCAAACAATTACACAATACAACCTTTTCTCTTCATTAAACAATTACACAATACAACTGTTCTCGTCTACATACGCTGTAGCCGAAAACACATATATCTTAACTGCCTGGAATTCAGAGAGCATCTGCACTCCAGGAAGTATTAAGTCTTATACATCATTGCGATATTGATCACAGATCAAGGTAAATCGGTATCGCTTTGTAACAGTACATCGATGATGTATCAAGGTAAATACTTATTAATCCTCTCAGAGATGTCAAATGAAACAGGCGACACTATGTTACAATATCATCAGCTCCATAAATACGTTATCAAGCTTGACAAATAACTCACAGAATAAAACATTGAGAATATGGTATATCTTGAATTGGGACGATTACCTCTAGTTTGGATGAAAAAAATTAGAATGATGAAATATTGGTTTAAGATCTTAAAATCTTAAAATTGTATCATATCCACTTCCTATAGATTTTTATTACAATGTTGTAGTAAAAATGATTTCAACTGGGCTAAAGCAGTAAGAGATGAATTGAATAATCTAGGTCTTAGTGATGTTTGGTTAAATCCATGTATTTCTCAGCATAATATGTTATTACCATTGATAAAACAAAGATTTTTTGATCAAGGCATACAATCCCTAAGGGCCTCAGTGGAAAACTCTCCAAAATGTTTATTGTATAAAAAATATCATAGATTTTGGAGAATCATTACAATTTTACCTCATAAAAAATATAGCAATGAAATATCGCATTTGTTTATCTCGATTCCGTACATCTTAACATTCTTTGGGTGTAGAAGTTGGAAGGTATAATAATATACCTGGAGAACGTAGATATTGTAAACGGTGTAACTCCCCCTCTGAAGTAGATGATGAATTTCATTTTTATTAGTCTGTTCTAAATTCCAAAATCTCAGTTTTTAGCTCACCTGGTCCGAAGGACCATGGTGAGCTTATGCCATACCGCAGCGTCCGTCTTTCGTCGTCCGTCCGTCAATTTTTCCTTTAAAACGCTACTAGTCATGAACAACTGAGCAGATTTTGACCAAATTTGGTCAAAAGCATCCTTGGGGGAAGGGGCACAAATGTTGTATATATGGTGGGTCTGGCCCCCCTGGGAGCTGAGAGGCGTGGGCCATTACGGGAAATATAGCAAATTCTTTAAAATCCTTCTCATTCTGTTGGAATGAAAGGATTTGTTCCATATTTGGTCTGAAGCATCCTTGGGTGAATGGAAACCAATTTTGTATAAACTGTGGGTCTGGTCCCCGCAGGGGCCTGAGGGGCGGGGTCCAATAGGGGAAACATAGCAAATTATTCTTTAAAATCCTTCTTCTTTTGTAGGTATGAAAGGATTTGTTCCATATTTGGTCTGAAGCATCATTGGGTGAAGGGAACCAATTTTGTATAAATCGTGGGTGTGACCCCCCTGGGGGCTGAGGGGCGGGGCCCAATAGGGGAAATATAGCAAATTCTTTAAAATCCTTCTTCTTCTGTAGGAATGAATGGATTTGGTCCATATTTGGTGTGGAGCATCCATGGGTAAAGGGTAACCAATTTTGTATAAACCGTGGGTCTGGCCCCCCAGGGGCCTGAGAGGCGGGGCCCAATAGGGGAAACATAGCAAATTATTCTTTAAAATTCTTCGTCTGTAGGAATGAAAGGATTTGGTCCATATTTGGTGTGGAGCATCCTTGGGTAAAGGAGAACCAATTTTATATAAACGGTTGGTGTGGCCCCCCTGGGACTTGAAGGGCGGGGCCCAATAGGGGAAATATAGGTATAATCTTTATAATCCTTCTTCTACCATAGGGATTAAGGGATTTTATCCTAATTTAGTCTGGAGCATCAATGGGCCAAGGGGACTCAATTTTGTATAAGCATGCAGTGGGTGTGGTCTCCCAAGGGGCAGAAGGGCGNCAAAAGATATTATTGGAGAAAAATATCTGTGTTTAAAGTCGTTCAGTTATTGAGTGTCCATAATATTAAAGAATTGTGTATACTAGGAAAATGCATCTATGAGACAAACAAATTAAGGGTATTATAATGGAATATGATTGTCTTCATTCTCTGTACATTGTCCATGATTTGTGTATAATATGTATTGTATACTGTTGGGCCAATGGCCTAAAGTTCGAATAAAACTTGGAACTTGGAGAATAAAAACAAATTATATAGCAGAGTTCCTGTATGGACGGGACTAAATTATGATCGTCCCGGATAAGAAATTGTGCAGGGTAAGAAATCTTTGAGAGGCAGTAATGTAAGCGCAATTTCCCATTCGGGTATATGTATAATCCTTTTCTGTTATTGAGGTATAGGTATAATCCTTTTCTGTTATTGAGGTATAGGTATACTCCCCTTCTGTTATTGAGATATAGGTAAAACCAATTACTGTTATTGAGGTATACGTACAACCGCCTACTGTTATTGAGATATAGGTAAAACCAACTACTGTTATTGAGGCATACGTACAACCATCTTCTGTTATTGAGGTATATGTACATTCGCCTTCTGTTATTGAGGTATAGGTACAACCAACTACTGTTATTGAGGTATATGTACAACCACCTACTGTTATTGATGCATACGTACAAACATCTTCTGTTATTGAGGTATAGGTACAACCGCCTACTGTTATTGATGTATAGGTACAATCCACTACTGTTATTGAGGTATATGTACAACCACCTACTGTTATTGAGGTATATGTATAACCAAGTTCTGTTATTGAGGTATAGGTACAACCGTCTACTGTTATTGAGGTATATGTACAACCATCTTCTGTTATTGAGGTATAGGTACAACCGCCTACTGTTATTGAGGTATGGGTACATTCGCCTTCTGTTATTGAAGTATAGGTACAACCGCCTTCTGTTATTGAGATTCGGACACAGTTAAGAGGTACTGGTATGACTAAGCGTTTTTTCTCAACACCGGACTTTAAAAAGCATAAGGTTACGGAACAGAATTTTTGGTCTGGACGACTCTTAACTGACGAAGCCTTATCCTAAACGTCTGTGACTATACAGTTTTTCATCGGTTTAAAACGTCCAGCAACTTTGAAAATTGTCGTGGTTAAAAGCTTAGCGATGCTGTCATGAAAAACAAGAAAATCCGCATGTCTTTGTTATCCCTAGGCTGATACACAAGGTATCCCAGACAACCATGTCACCCAATGGCCATAGCGCCTAAGAGGATGCCACAACTAGGAATTACTCTCGTACCAATCAGACAGGAGTGCTCGCCAGTACACCACACAAGGACATCGTTATGTCCTAGACACTCACCAGTACAGTGTCATACTGGGTAGCCAATTACACAGATTGGCTTTAATTCAAGACATCGTGGTGCTGCTATTTGGCGTTCGCAGTATATGATATGCAATTAACACCCATGGATACCGTCCATTCCGTATCGTCATATCAAACGTATATTATTTAATGAATTTTGTGTCTATCCATATTCGACATGTATCTTTATTAGTTTTCTATATTGGTTATCTGTGTGATCAACTGGTGTATTATGCTTTTGTCTCTGTCTTGTTAAAGCTCCAAGCCTACCATTTATTGCTTATGCATCTTGTCTTTATTGCATTTTATCGGCAAGTGAGATATTTATGAACATTCACATTTCAGCCAAACATGTTAAATGTATTTATGTAATGTGTCTTTACGATCAGTAAATGATAGTTTTCTACCAACGTACGAAAACAATTGACTATTAAGATAAAATTCATTGTGGTATTTTCCCTGTATTCACATTCCTCACTTTCCGTGAACATCCGAAGTGAAAAATATATTCAAAAGAAAATTACCCGAGAAATAGTTTGAATGTATCGTAAACCTGTGTTTAAGCTGTCATTAGTGTCCTATATTTACTAGTTAAGCTGTTGATAAGGTCAGTTCAATGTAGTAAAAGTTGATTAAGATACAGTGTATACATTAACCTGTGTGTATAAACAACATGACCAAACATAGACTATATTGGCAGTGATCCAGCTTACAATATTATAAAACAAAACAACAAGATAAAAAAATAAATGGAAACATCAGTAGGATTTGGTTTGGTTTAATATTGTTTAAAGTCCTATCAACAGCTATGGTCATTTAAGGACGGCCTTCCCTGTGTGCAAGATGCATGCGTGAAGTGTATGCGTGTGTGTTTTTAGAGGCTGTGATATATTCATGTTTGTCTCCCTGTGATAGCGGTGAACTGATGCCAAGTTTATAGTGCTTACTCACTGAAACATACTGCCGAGGACACCCAGCAGGACACCCCATCCGGTCACATTATACTGACAACGGGCGAACCAATCGTCCCACCCCTAAACAGCTGAGCGTTAAGCAGGAGTAACTCTGGTATGTCTCGGCAAGGGGACAAAACCTAAAGCCTTCCTCACAGGGGTGAACGCTTAACTAAAGGCCAAAGGTGACGCTTTGTCAAGGAAGACATTAGGAAGAAGACAGTTATTTAGAAAAAAGAGAGAAGATAAGATCCCAAATTTAGTCGCCTCATACTATCATGCAATGGGGGCAGCAGGTACAAATATTACGCCTTATCTGCAGGGACCTATCAGTAGGAAAACAAACATGAAATGTCTTATAATGGCCACAAATTCATTGCTAATGTTGTTAAAGTCAGTTTTACAAGATTGAGCGTATTTTCTTCAAAAAAATTTGTGATGATTTTATTGCATTATTTATTTGAAGTCCAAATATTGATGTAAAATTTCATTGTCATCTCTTTAGCTAAGAAATGAAAATAATCAACATTCGAAAGAAATGCTATCTACATGTATGTACGGCAACAGCGATGATATTGAACGAGGTATGTTTTGTATTAAACTGTCAAATTGTAAATGTCTTATGCTAGAGTACGTTTCTCTAATGCATATACCACAAATGCGTTAATATTGATTATCCTAACCGAAAGTTTAACTCCTATGATAATAACCATAATAATATACAGGGTTTATATAGTGCCATGTATAATATATATATAATTTCTTTAAAACACTTTACAGTACATGTGCAGTATCATGATTGATTTAGAGTAACAAAAGTGCCTATATCAATCTTTAAGACCAGTAATTCTATAAATCTAGCATGTACATTGTTGATCTGGTATAGTTGTATTTACAATAGGTCTGCGCCTGTCCATTGTTAATCTGGAATAGTTGTATTTACAATATGTCTGCGCGTGTCCATTGTTGTTCTGGAATAGTTGTATATACATAGGTCTGCACGTCTCCATTGTTGTTCTGGAATAGTTGTATATACATAGGTCTGTGCGTGTCCATTGTTGATCTGGAATAGTTGTATATACATTGGTCTGCGCGTGTCCATTGTTGATCTGGAATAGTTGTAT
>NW_018407520.1:105061-123417 GCF_002113885.1 Mizuhopecten yessoensis
ACAATAGGTCTGCACGTGTTCATTGTTGATTTGGAATAGTTGTATTTACAATAGGTCTGCGCGTGTCCATTGTTGATTTGGAATAGTTGTATTTTCAATAGGTCTGCGCGTGTCCATTGTTGATCTCGAAAAGTTGTATTTACAATAGGTCTGCACGTGTCCATTGTTGATCTGGAATAGTTGTGTTTACAATAGGTCTGCGCGTGTCCATTTTTGATTTGGAATAGTTGTATTTACAATAGGTCTGCACGTGTTCATTGTTGTAGTCCGTGATTTGGTGCATTATAGCATATTTAACTGTTAATGTTAAGTGACGTCAGAAACAAGTTATCATCAAGAAATCATTGCCCATTATTAAACAAGTCAGGATATGATTTATTTAATCCTATTCCTCTAAAATTGACAATAAACAGTTGATCAGTTGATCGTCGTTGACTTGAGTATTACCCTGTCCAATAATAGAACGTACCGCACCCTGCCTCTCGTGCTTATTATCTCGTGCCAAAACAAAAGACTTCAGATGAACAAAATAAAATAAATCATTATAACAATGCACCATTTAGAAATTGACGGAATGTGGCTAAGCGCTACGCTTATGTAGCTAGACCATCTTAACGGCAAGTGGCAGGTGATGACTTTGCGTAGCTTTATCACTTCTCACGGACGTGTTGTGATATTTGTTAACTTAACGATACACCAAACCTGGTGTGAACCCACGTATCCATTTAACTTTTCGAATTTTAGGTATAACAACTTCACGAAGTGCTGGGTCATGAGCCCTTGTAGAAATGTTTATCGATGCCATCCATATTATGTAGAATGTAGAATGTGGTACGAACTTCAACAGTTTTACAATTGACACTCGCAACTACAGGTAGTGTCTGCTGTATACATCACCCATGGTGTATACATTTTGTTACGTTTTGGCAACTATTGAATGTTCGTTAATGATGACTATTGAATGTTCGTTATATTCCAGGTTGGTCCTATACCAGAACATCAAACATTTAATCTTAGATTGTCCTTAGTATAGTCTTAAGCTAACACGACTTTGTATATCAATTCATTTGTTTTGTCTAGAGGTCTGTAACAAAATCGAATGCTATTGTGTATCCGACAATTTGTGACATCAGAGTAGACAACTACGTCATCAGTTGTTGTGAAGGAAGACTGGAGGGGATAAGATGTGAGGACCACTCCCTTAGACACCTGTTTGTTGTACCATATGACAAGGCGGAATGCAGTCTTCAGTATCAGATAATGTTGGCCTGATATATAAGCGCATTAAGGATGTTTACAGTCATAAGTAATTTATTGGATTCTAAACTGCCCATCGACACAAAAAGGTCATTAGCGCTAATGCAAAATATATTGCACATGGTTAAGAAATGACATCAAACGAGCGTAAAAGTAAAAGACAAACGTCAAACTTGATAAAGTAAACGTGGCTATGGCAAGTTATATCTGTTTGAAAAGACCAACACTTTTTAGGCAGGCTAGTTTATTTGTTTTGTTTTTTGTATTGTTTAACGGCTCATCGACAATGTTAGTCATTTTAAGATATTGAATGTTTCTCAAAGAGATTTACAAGCATGGATACAATTAAGAACTCATAGAATTAAAGAAAATATAAAATTTATGACAAATACAATTAAGGATTACCCTTGCAGAATCAGAGAAAGAATGGGAGACATAAAATGAATAAGTATAATAGAAGCTAAAGTAAATTACTCATCACATACATTGTAGCTGGTTTCAACCAATTTCGTGAAGAATTAAAATCTGATATTTTTTCTTTAAATATTGTTTTCATTTATCTGTATCAATATAAACATCGTATTCTAACCAAGATACAACCCATTGCTTTGGAACAAAGGTAAGGATTCTGATAGAAATCAAGTTTTGCAGGGGAAACATCAAAGTACAGGCACTTGAAATACTTTCAGTTTCTCCACTGTAGTTAAGAACAATAACAATACATAGCTTCTTTTTTGGCGATTTCATATTCTATATAAATTATGTGAACTAAACGGCTTTGTGTAATTGAATGCGTTCCCCTGGAATTATTCCTATAGAAAGCTGGCGTTTTTCAGCAGGTGTTTATATACATCTATCTATCATCTGGCAGCGTTCTCACCTTAATTACACCTATACACACTCGTAGTTTAATTGAATTTGCTTAATAAAACATTTTTATAGGAATATGTTAACTTTTAAAAGATTTTTTAATTATTCTACTGACAAATGGTGTCGCCATGATTATCAGAATTAATGAAGAATTCTTACTGGAATCTTTCAACTTGTTGATTCGTTTAGTGTTTTTGTCATTTTTGAACTATAGATTACGTTTTAACGGCGTTATAGCCTTTTTGATAAAGTATTTACTTAATTAGAAGTCTAAAGGTGCATGGTGGGAAAGTATCGGGTAATGTAATGGAGATGTGCTGATATAATTTGCGCAAGATGACAACGACATTGTCCCGGAGATAACGGTCTGTATCAGACTGATGCTAATGCTTGCTTATCCTCTGGGACAGGCATGCGTTAAGTGTGCATGCATGTTCTTATATATATAGTACCGGAGTGGCAATCAAGCTCATAATATATAATGCACCGATGGGAGCTCAACTGTTATAACTATGCTCACCATAAAAACATCACCAAAATAGGATTTGAGTTGCGTAATGAAAGACTATTTTATGTGGTGTACTCTTCTGTAAAGCTAACGAGACCAAGACAAACCAGGGTTCATTTGTGTTGAAACTAGTGATGCCATGACGATTAGTAGCATCCATGATAAGATGTCCACACGCGAGGAGGTGATTAATAAAGAGAGATCAAAATGTTTATAAAATGTATCGTGGCTTGTACTTGTTATACCGGTATGAACAGAAATAGTCTACAAAGTTTACAAACATATTGCATGTAACTCTAAATGAAACCAGAATAGCATCATAATGCTACCAATAAAATATAATATTTAGCATTTAGCATTTAACCATATGAATACTATGAGAAAAACTATTAACGTTTTCAATTAATTATATAAAGGTTTACATAGAAATAGTTGCAACAGAATGTCAAAAATACAAGTTAACTGTTTGTTGGATTGTTTGTTTGTTCTATATTCAGCGTCATAATACAACTACAGTATTACCCAGTCCAAGCAGTGTCGTAGTCATTGGTGTTTAACTCTGATGTAACATTTGAAGTTGCTATGCAAAAAATGTTTAATGATTTGTCAATGAAGATGCTATGAGAACAGACAAAGTTTATTATTCCGCATGAAAACAAAGACAATTGATAATTGTGAACATTAAAATATTTCCTGAATGGTGCGAGTGGTTTCGTACTGAATGCATTGCTTCCGGAAGAATGTACTATCGTTAGTTATGTTCGCCTTTTTCTGTTTCATTACCACTTGTATTCAAAATTTGGGACAAATTGCAGTCAGATCTGTCTCTGAGGTATGATTCCCATCCCAAGTACATAAAACTTTTGTAGTAATGTAGCAACTGTTGTTGTAAAACAGACATATTTTGTAGTAATGTTGCAACTGTTGTTGTAAAACAGACACATTTTGTGGGATAATCTAAACCTTTTTTTTTGGATAATATAAATGCTTCGCTGACTTCCTTACTTACATTTGTTGTGCATTAATGACGTAACAGAAAGTTAGCTCTTTCCATTCAAGATGTAGTTGGTATTAATAATGCACGTGTTTTTGTGTGCCCGTTATTGTGACACACACGTGGTCATATACTAATTTTATTTACGCATCATTTCACACCTGCCTACAGCACATTTTCTATGAATTTCACCTCGCATCGCCAAAACTACTTACATGCATCATATTTTGTGTTCGTATAATGGTATTGGAGACACGTTAGACGAATCTTCCCATCTCCTTCTCGCGTCATAGAATGGGACAGATAAATAAGTACACATGGAGTATATATCAGACAGCTGGACGCCTACTGTAATGGGTAATGTTAGATAAATGAGAATAAATATCATCGTAAAAAAACTAATATAAACCGACATATCCTCAGTCACAATGACTTTATCAGTATTTTCTAAGATACTGATGCACACAAACAAGACTAAATTTATCAATAAATTCCACCAAAGAAAACGTTCTAGAAAGGTAAGGATTTCCTTCATCCATGATGTTTAGAAAATAAATGTATCTATATAAAAAAATATTTGTGTTCATTAACAACTAAATTTGGTACAAACAATGTTCATATTTTGAAAAATAGAGTACCAAATCCGCTTTATCGCAAGGAGGCAGATACGCCAGCCTCCAGCACATTACAAACAGTCATGTCGTTTAATGTAGCTGTCCATAGGGCGTTAAACAAACAATGCACCTACCCATAGCCAAAGTGTCCCTGTTTGCTGTCATATGGCTTTTGTATCTGCTAACCATTATTGTTACGACTCTTCTGTTGCTGTCTACTTATTTAGATGATTCTAGGTGAAATTGACATTTAAATTTAAATTGATATTTACTGCAGTGATTGGTTTTATGTAACGATACTATTCATCCAGCAATTTGAGAAACCATAACAATATATCATATTACGTGTTGCTACTAAGCATTATCACCGACTTGTTCTATGAGAATCGTTTACACAATATTTAGTTTTGATAATGGGATATATGGTCGCCTGCATTATACTGCATCAATATGCGAACTCCCTTAGATAAAGTTTCTGTGTGTCTATTTACATCATAGTTTTCTCAAGGAATTAAATAAAACAAGAGACATCAAAACATTGCCTATAAAATATCAAACAGTTATGTTTTAATACAGGTGGGAATCACTTTTAAAGATAATGCTTCGGAGTAGACTGCCATACTTGGGATATATACTGTCAGACAAAATACATTCCCAAGCAGTTTTCTAGTATCAACTAGTTGTCTCTCTAAGGACATATATCTAATTGATAACAGACCATTTTGTTCATATGAAGGCATTGTTTCGAATTCGCGTGTAACAAGCAAATAAGATTCAATGAAGTTTCGCTTGAATCATTTAATTCGCAAAGGCAAAACAGAACCATCTGATTTAACAAGATCCTAGCAGAATCAATGCTTCCCCAGGGAACGGAGAGTTTTCCGAATCCATCGTTCCGCTCCTACATTATCGAGGTTATAAAGCCAGCACACTCTTAAACACCCTATTTTGTTAATAGAAAAGAACAATTGTGCCGATTTGATGTTTTAAAGAAAATTGGACGAGACGAAAACAGACGTTTGAATCTAAAACCAGTTTCATGTTCAAATTAGCATTTCTTTTTTACAGAAATTGCATGACTTTTTAATATAACTGCTCTTGAAACGTTGGAAAGTTCAATTACCGTCGGATAATAACATTTTATACCAACTACAGATCAATTATCTTGACTATTCTTCTCCTTAACTCCAACTACCACGATAACGATCTTTTGACAAAAGCATAGAGTATTATCATGCCTTATACTAAATCGTACAAACTCTACTTGTAAATAGTGTACTACAATACCTTAACGCTTACCTAATTAATAAAGATGCACATTTCTCCTCCTCTCAGTATAACGCTTACAGGTTCCCTAGTACATGTAGCTACATTTTTGAGTCAACACACCACTGCGCTGGTGGAATATCAACGTTCAGCATTGACGGTCACTTTCTTGTATATCATCTTTATACAAAAAGAATAACATGCACATTACCTAACGCGAATCAATAGTACGTCTTCCCAGTTAGTTGACGTATTAATTAGACAATATTCACCAACTACCACATTTATTGTTGGCCGGTCATATAGTGATACCAAAAATAGTTATGCCAACAATGTGAAATGTCCGAAACAGCAAGGTTTGTATTATTCTTATGGGGGATACTGGTAAAATATAATGGATTCAAAATATCGCATTAGTAAACAGCTTATGAAAACCACGGCACTTATTGTCACTGGTGTGTTTATCTAGGTTATAGATGTATCACACGGATTTATCTATGAATTAGTAAATTGATGTTATATTCTACTACGTCTGTGATGAACAAACACTTTTCATTAGATAATAACGATCTAATGCCCAATAAACCATGACACATGCAACACTCTTCCAAAGTCTCAACCGTGCATTGTGAATGTACATAAGTGAGCCTTGCACGACAATCATACAAGATTAAAAACACGCAAACATGTTCAAATCTAATCGTCTCTACTGATATCCACGTTTAAACGGACTAAACAGTCATTGGCTGCAGCGTCAGAACATTCAAATGTTGACTGTCCGCGGCGTATATATACGTAAACATCACACAAATGATTGTTACTAGATTGGTAATACCAAACAAGGATTTAACACTATGTCAAATCGTTCAGTCTAAACTAATAAAATGCTTCAGACAATAATGACCCTGTCCAATATGTAGACATGGTGTGATTGTACTAAACCAACACTTCTGACCGACCAAGTCTCCATAGAGTCGCGGTATAGCACGCGTGGGCTCATGTCAGACACCTGCGCCATTCATAAGTTAGAACAGCATAGACCTCGTCAGATATTTCTACACTGATGATATTCCAAGTGTCAGTTAGCTGTCTGTTTTTGTTTCACGAATTAACGAGACTGGACATTGCTCGTATAAAACTTAACATCACTAAAATCAAATCGCAGATACAAAACAACTGTAATTGACGTTGAAAAAACAATGAACATTATAAGATTATTGAAAGGTGACATGAAAACCATTTGAAATCTTAGATATTCACAAGGACGACACATAAACGAATATTCTAAAGTCATATTTTATTTAATAACGGTTTTGAAACATCCGACTCAAGATATTGTGTTTGGACATACTAAATTGTTTAATTGAACAATACCGAGGTGAACCATATCTGATTAATGATTTAAGATGTCGTTAGGAGATCCAATACAAGCCGTTGTCCCCAACGGCAGTAATCGAAACTGTCTAGCGTTATAGCAGCTGTCAAACACCCCAAACTACACGTCTAGTTAGGATTGGCAAAGAATATACGCTAATTCATAATAACAATATTGACATTCGGTCAAATTAGTTAATGCATGATTTAATATTGAAGATGAAGCAATGCGGAAATTGGCATAACCATGTTTGACATATGAGTATTTGTTTTCGTTTTACAAACATTGAGTTTCCCATACTGTATACGAGCTCCTACACATCGCTATTTACAAGTTTTACACAAAGGTTACAGAACCGGTGCGAAGTTAGACGAATACTGGACTACTTTAGAATTCAAATTATATTGACGCAATTAGAACTCGTCTGCCGATTTTTACACACATAATTGAACGTTTCGATGCCCGTTGTATTCACATACACAAGAGATTCAACTATTCCCTTAGCTCAAGATTCCATCTCGGAACATCTTCGAACATCTTCAAAATGCCAGTGCTCACTATTATAAATAGTATGACTTATTATAACACACATGACAAAACAGCACTTGCCAAAGGGCATAACAGATACCAAAAATTAAAGAGGCCGATTTGGAACATTTAGTATCATATTAAAAGACAATGATTTCTGTGTTCAAAGTGATAGGGAACATAACTTAATTTCTTATGTCGCCTTTTAACATCTGGGATGGATAATTTTATTGACAAATGCATTAACAAACCGAATGAAATTAGCGATACCCGAGGAAAACGATGCCCACTGGGCACATACGTTAATTCCAGTAAGAACAACCATTTTCGGGTTCAGAATGTCATTTCGTGAGAACTCCAATGCCGCCTTTTTAACACCTCTTAAACATTTTAATGCCCAACGGTTGTGGATTTCGTTTTAATGTGTTTAATGTCCTTTTAACAGCTAAGGTCATTTAAGGACTTGCATCCGTGTGTTGTTGTATATGAGTGCAAGTGTGTACGTGTGCTGGATGTAGGGCATGTTGCTGTTATTGCCTCCTTGTGATAGCACAGAACTGATGCCGTCTTTATAGTGCTATCTCACTAACATATCATGCCGTATATTTGGTCCTTCTAATATTGAGATGGACCAGTATTGAGTTAACCCCACGGCTACCAGTGGTTACTGATAGGATGACACTTGTTATTTATCGTATGTCTGTACAACATATCTTTGTCATTGTCTGGTACATGCTGGTAATTAATTCGGATAACAGAAATACAACTGACATATAAATCAGTCTTAACATCAGGGGAAAGATATATATCTAGAATCAAGAACTCTTGTCGCAGTTAAATCTTTCTTGTTGTCATTCTTTGGTCCTAAATGTGTACTGTTATCGTTATCATGTTTCATCGGAATCCGTACAACAGTTGCATAGAATGTCGTGTCACTGCTGATAGTTTCGCTCCCGAGAGGTCATTGCCCTCCAGTGGACCATTAATCTGGTTTGATATACCCAAGAATCACAATGTATCAACCTTTTATCCTTTAGCTGTTGGTTACATCGTGGTAGCCCGATCTGACGTTACGTTAACAGTACTTCTAGCCCGGTACATGTAGCTATGAACCGACCCGCCGCAGCTGTTAAGATCGACATTAAAAGCAACGAAGAGCAACCGATTTTTTTTTTACAAATTATGTTCACACTCCTAAGACCAGGGAAAACAAACAAAAAACGTTTCTTTTTGTTTATTCTGATGAGTCTTCCCTCTCGATGTTTTCCTACAATTGTAACATTTCCGCCAAGTCTATTCTCCAGTTCTGCTTCCGTGTTCTTCTGTTCGTTTCGGCGACTCTACTTGTCAACTGTGTTCAAGTAGGATATATTGATTAAGTGGACAGGGAAGCACTATCTCAGTAGGATAATTAATACATCGATACTGCTGAGTGGTTTGTTATCAGTGATCCTAACACATATATCGGTGTTTGAATCTGATTTGCAGTGCCGAACTGTAAAACGCATTACTTTCTCACAACTGTGTGTATTATGCTAATACACTTGATAAAAGTGTGATTTTGATGACATTAACTTATGCAGGTATGCTTATGAAATTCAACGTACATATACTGAAAGAGAGAGTAACCAGTTGGTTTGGGAATAGCTGTCAAAATATTTGGCCTGTTGCATTATGAAATTGAAGAACCCCCAAAATCATCAAAAACAAGAACATATTTAAAGTAAAACGGAAAGACTTAACAAAACCCCCATGGTGAGGTCTTTCATGTTTATATTGCCAAGTTGACAAAGTGGTATATAGCTTGGTCGCTACCGTTAATTTTGCTGTGAACTCTGATCTTTACACATTGTTTCTAATATGCTACCTTCGATAATTACTATATCTCATTGTTCACTTTAACTATTTACACAACCAGCATATCACGCATGATAATAGCCCGAATTAATTGCTGCGTGCATATTTTATTGTCGGAACAGAACCAAACCAACATTCGTTCAACAGAATATGCTTCATTTCACTCCTAACATTCTTATCTCCTCTGCGCTGAGATTGTTTTATCTTCGTTATCTACTGTCCTGTCTTGTGTCATTGTGCAAACCAAGCATCTAATTCCCCTTTTATTTAAGTATAAAAAGTACGTCAGTTAATTCACGTCAGCGTCGTTAACAACGATAATTTTCAGCACAGCGTTATAGATGATTTTTCTAAAATAAGTTCTATAAATGTCTCTATCAGATGTGTTAATAATTGTAAATATCAGATGAAAAATTCCAAGGTTTTGACAAACCAGAAGCGTGGCATGAAACAAAAATAAGTACGAACGCTAGATGTAATGTTAGTTTTATATGAAAACACTGATATGAACTATGGGAAACCATACAACGAGTGACGAGTTTATTTATCGTTAGCGAACAAACTCATTCGGACTGAGTATTCACTAAATACGCCATTAGTTTTTCCATGCCAGTCGTTAATTTCTAGGAGATTAGTTCTTAATTTGTTTTAATTGACAACAATAAGGAACTGAAACCTTAAGAAGAAATTCAAAATTATAATGAGTGTAATATTACATAGACATGTTTCCTTGATCTGTACTTATAAAATTATAATGAGTGTTATATTACATAGACATGTTTCCTTGGTCTGTACTTATAAAATTATAATGAGTGTTATATTAAATAAATAATAAATAAATGACATGCCAAAACCACGTCTTAGTTGTAGGATGTGCCTTTAATGTGAAGTGTACACACACATTTTGCTCTGAACTAAAACATGTCGTATCTGTCGCCAAAACGTCATATATTAGTGCTATATGAACCCGCCGCCATTAATTCCCGTAACAAACAACTCCACTAACAACAAACCAGCTGTTGTTAGTTTGACGCTAATTCCTCTATTCTAACATTTGGCTGGTTATCGGGTTTTTTGGTATTTCGGCAGATAGGAATATCAGCTTACTTTCACTGTTCTTCTGGATTAACAATCCGCCTTCTCTCATTTCTTCAGCTGAACTAAAAATCTGCTTTTTCATGACTTCCGCTTAACCTGCTGCCGTTAGTTCCTCTTAACTTACAATTAACCTGCTGCTGTTAGTTCTTTTTGACAATCAGTGAAATGTCGTGTTCTTCTGAACCAACAGTCTGTTGTCATTTCTCGCAAAGAAAAACTGACGTTCCACCTGATGCAACTGTTTCCACTGAAACATACAACCAGCCTGCAGTCATTGTTTCTGTTAAACATCAGATCAACCTGCTGTCATTACTTCCGCTAAGCTGACAATCAGTATGCTGTCATTATTTCAGTTTAGATAAGCCAGCCTGCTTCCATTTTTTTCTGACGAACTACCAGACATACTACAGTCATTAGGTAGGCAGTCAATCTTCTATCGTCATGGGATTTAGACCTGCTACACGTCTCGGTGGAAATCAGGATAAGACCTGGCGAAAAGAAGCTTGGAGACATATTTAGATTTAAATTGAAAGATATACTTCATTCCCGAGTGAAGCATAGATTATAAATTTGTTTACCAAACTGCGACATAACTGGGACACAACCCGCGATAGCTTGACATTGATAGAAATGGTTTAAAAGTATATGCGTCACATACTTTTAAATAGATTATAGATTAGTTTGTTTTTGGGGGGTTTAACGTCCTCGCGCAGGGGTACACGCATTAGTCGCATTTTTTGACCTGCAGTTGAATACAGCAGACCTATTCTATCCCAGAACATGATCATTTAGCATTTCGGATGTATTTGAGATATTATATTGACGTATTATTTACCCATCATCGCATTATATAGAGAACAGTATGGAAGAGCATTGGGGCCATGTAAAAAAAATCATTTCCTATTTTCTTGTTAATAACTCGAAATTTCAAGATAATAACGCGAAATTTGTTAACAAATTTAATGTTTTTTCTACATGACTTGAATGCTCTTCCGTAGAACATCGACATCAGATGTACAAACTTGTATGTACGTATGCTGTTCAGTAACTGCTATATAAGCTATTATAACCTACGGTAACATATTTATTGTCTCTTGTTTCAAATTTGAATGCGGTGAATCATGTTTACCAATGGTGTGCATTTAAAGCAACTGCTTAAATCGATAAAATATTTAATAAACGATAATTTTCAAAAACACCGGTTCAATTCAAGTGTTTCAATATCTGAAATACATGCCTTAAAACCTTGAAATGATACAAGTTATCACATTTTAAATAATGAGTCCATCTTCCAGATGCCAGATTGACCAGCCTCCCTATCTCTGTATATCGATTAACCACGTGCACGCTCGAGGACGGTCATCATCCCGGCTTGTCATGACGTCCTGGGATATAAGCCCCCTCAATGATGAGAATTTCTAGAAATACCCCCCAGGGAGTATGGAAGCTGTTCAGTGACCTGCCCACACTAGAGGGATTATCCTGGTATATATCAGAGGCACCTTATGCTTCAAGGTTAGTTTAGTAACGATAGGAAACTTTTCGCATTGTGTTTTATATCAATATTGATGAAATTGATTGTCAATCAACCATGAAATTATTTTAATCAGTTGAAAACTCCACTAAGTGTGTATTACAGATCGATCATGTACGAACACGTGATTGCTGTTAATCACAATAGGTTGCTCCTGAAGTACGAGCAGGGGGTCACGTGTCAATCATCGCTAATAATAGAAAGTACTTTTCTTAGGGTTGCATACATGAATTAACTGTAAAGACATAGTCATGTCTTCCTAATCGTAGACAACTGTATACATTGGATCCCAGGCTTGTTTGAACATCTGACAGACTGAACTGTTTCTTGGCAAATGAATAATCTAAACTTAGTCATTTGTACATGTCAGCTATTAAAGATATTCAAATGGTGTTTTCGAAGTAAAATATCCCCTTTATTGAATATATTATATTCTGTTAATGTTTTTATTGTCCTTAGATGTCATATGGATCTCAAAACTTTGCCTTTTGTTTTTAAATTTTATTAAAAAAAAAACAATTCGGTTACAGTCAAATCAAAGAGTACCAATACGACAAAATTAGAAGAAAAAAATATGTTAACTGTATAATTATCACAGAAATCATTGATAGATATGTTACATAACTAAATAGGTGATTCTTTCATGTCTATTTCAGGATATATATTGAGTCTGACATGTATTACATTTATAACATGCTTTTTAATTGTTAAATTTCAAATTCTCCGAAGTACTAGTTACTAAAGCTGTTTAAATCTAGTTTATTACACACAAAAACAATTACTTCCGTATTGTCTAAGAAACAACGTTATATAATGATTCGGGTTTTTTCAATATTATATTTTCACAATGATTATTTTCAAATAATGATGCATGTAAACGTTTGAAGTACTGATTCGTTCAGGTAAGATATGTAGTGAATGTTATTTTCGTTTTACATTACGACGCAATAGCAAGATCATTGATCAAGGCCTCTGGTATGGATTTCTTTGCCAAAATCGATGCGAACTTCATCTCGTCGGCTCCATACACATCCCGGCTCAGCCAGATTGCTTTGACCTCTTCACACCATGTCTGCAAAATTGGTCTCACCTGACCCTTTTACACCTGAGTAACCACCCCACACGATCACAATGACCTTCTCCATCAACACTGGTCAATAGGTCACCACGACCTGTCTTGTTCTGTCCAGTTCTACTCCACACATCCGGAATCAAGTGCGGCGTTAATACCGATAATTCAAAAGAGTTTGAAACCTAAGCTCATTCGATAGGACCACCAGAAAGAAATTGCTATCTTTAGTTTCGTACATTTTCAACTCTCTTGAAAGGATAACAAAAGTTGCGGTTATATAAAATGCCGCCGATACATAATCCTATTGGATTCTACAATTGTCGTTGGAATGAACCCCCCGGGGAGAATGTTCTATCTTTAGTTTCGTATGAAATATATCGTTGTAGTGCCTATATTTAGCTTGTGAATGCATGCATTCTCAGTATGATTTCTGTATTAAGCTCAAACAGATTCCCAATACCAGACCAACGGAGTGGATGTAAACATCAAACATAAAAAACAAAATTGCATTTATATATAGTCCGCATTATATCACATTAGGTTTTTTTATTATTACATCATGTCTGTATTTAGGCACGGTTATAATATTGTTTGATGATTTAAACCTAAGGAATGGACCCCTGGTAAGATTGCATCTATTTTTACCAAATCATAGCAGCTTCCGGTCCTAAAAGTATATCGGTGAATGTTGACAGGAGTAATAGGAGGGGAATGGAAACGATTCGTCTTACGTAATGTCGTGTATTGGTCCTTTCTTCTCTTCGTTAATATTGTCACCTGAGCAATTATAAATAGAAACGTTTGTACAAAGTTGCAACTTAGTGTTATGGTACGTACAGAAAACAATATTGGCAACAGTCTTTAATGTCGGGAAAATCTCAAGATTCCGAACACCATTGAGTTCCTGGAGTATGTGCTGACAACAACGTTATTCAGTTGCCGTGATAACATATATCATCAAAGTTTTGGCATTGCTAAGGGCCCATTGTGCTTGTGGAACAGCAGAAGCAAGAAGCGATATCCATTTTCTCCTGAACTCCAAGCATATATCTTATGGAAACGATATGTTGACGACATACTAGAAATAATCAAGAAAAGGTCACAGAGAATTTAACTGACCCATATTTACACAACAGACCCCACAAACTACGTCAAACGCACATGGTAAGAAGAACATAGCGGTAAGATGCCGTTTCTAGCCTTTCCCAGACACTAGTAAAGAAGGGTGACGAAACCGTAAAAAAATCAGCCTAAAGACAAATATAACATACGGACTTATTCATGAACTTTAAAATCTCGCATCTTTTGCACAAGAAGTTGGGCGAAGTACGCATCTTACTAAACAAGTCCTATCAAACTGTCAATAGAACAGGACAAAACAAGATCAGAATCACATCACATCACAACACAAACACGCATGTGCCGTCCATGTTACATTTTATTCTTCTCTTTTCATACTGCGGTTTTCCCGGAAGTACTTACTCCACGGACGTACAAACGAACATATACATAAGAGAACCCGGATGGTGGGCAGTAATTCCGGAATTCCGGAATTGCTACTACATGTTATTTGTATTATATTTTATTTCATCTTTTAGTTATTATATCACCAGTGTCAGCCATATGCACAACAGAAGAGAACAAAACGAATGGTCAATTCATCATCTCGAATATAAAATGAATATCTAACACAATCAAGAGTATATATCGCGACCATGACATGGCAATTGCCACGAAGCCACACACAACGCTTCATTCCATCAATTTACACCCAACAGATAAAACACCACCAAGAAAACCTCGCAGAATCTCCGTACACAATCAGATGCAAGAACTGTGACGCATCGCCTTTTGAGAAACTGGCGATTGGGGTCAGAGTAAAGTAGCACTATAAAGTCGGCATCGGATCCGCGCTATCACATGTGCACTTTTATAATCGATCTTTCGGTAAATACTACTACTAAGTAATATGTTAAGCTAAACATGTCCCATTTATCCCTGAAGCTGTCATAATAAGAAATGATTCTGTAGCTGCTAGTCGACTGTGACACTCAACCAGCAGGCTAGTTTATAACAACTTGAGAAAGGAAAATTGATGATTCGCAAAATGACAATTACAGTCAGCGTTCCTATGAGTACAAGCGTATGTCTCTTTGTAATTCTAGGTCTAAATATCTTATTATTCCGATGTTAATCAAAGCTCTATGAAATGCATGTTTTATATCTATAATTAGTTGGCATATCACTTTTAAAACGGTAGCAAAATCTGAAACTTTGAATCGTTTATTATTAATTTTAAAATATAACATTTATTTTTACTAATGACACTCCACTAAACCTGCGCTGCACACAAAGTGTATCATTTTATCTTTCTGACATTTATATATTTTGAATAATTGTATGAATAATTATATCAAATATAAAATTCAATCTATTATAACGAGGAGAACCGCTCTATTTACGTTATACGAACATTTAACTACCAGCAGATTCAAGTTAATTGAAATTGAAATCAAAATTGCGTACATGTTTTTTGCATTTTATTTCCCAGCTTAAAATATTTTGCTGTATATAATGTCTAATCTTAACCCAGAAATCATATTTAATTCAGACTGCATCTAGAAAACGGAACGAAAGATTCATTTATTTACCTTTTTACTAGTACTTTGGAATTATATTTCGTTTTCAATTATTTATTTCACACGCTATATGTATTGACATAATCCTGTTTAATACGCTTGATTTCATTGGTTTTACCACATCTGTTGGTTGGAACATGGTGTCACCAGTACGCATGATACAGTTAGCCAGTTGTTAAGCACGGAGAAAAGCTACCATTTCATAGCATTTAGTATATTCCGGCCTGGGAACGGAAACAATTTTGTTTTCTGAATTGCGAATTCTGCAGGATTTCCCACATGAAGCGTTTTGCAAACTCCTATATAACTCGGATAAATATTATTGATATTCGGCTTGTGCTTTTTGGACTGATTTTGTCATTTTTCTTTCTGGATCTGTGTATTTGAAAATAGTTTTATTTTTCCTTCAGTTTGCTGCAAAGTCTAAACAATTCTCGAGTTGTCTTTTTATCAGCAACTTGCACTTTCGAAACCTTACGATTGCTATGAGGACTGTATCTGGCAGAGACATGGAGTTCTGTGTTGTAATATGGTGATTTTTGTAGAAGGTTTATATACAGTACATGGGTTGCAGACCAATCCATCCATGTCAAATTAATGTGTTCATATCGGACGCTCACTGTGAGCGAGACACTGTGAGTAATAAGCTGTTTGGTGTGTGGTTGTAATACAGACTTTAGGGCAATCTCTTTTACATATAATTTGTTAACACTAATACATATTGATCAACTTTTCAATTTCGTCTCCAAACTATTTCCTGTTGATTTTATCAGAGATTGTGGTTGGGGATCGGCGCGTAATGCTGATATATTTTCTGCTTCATGCACTAAAAACGTTTTCAATTATAAGCACAGTGATTCGTTCACATGTTTTAATTACGTGAACCCATGATTAGAGAAGAAAGTGGGTTTTGATTAGAACACATCCCGAGGGAGAGTCATGGGGGATTATGAAAGATTGTTGTATCTTGAAATAGTGTCGTTACCATAAGCCTTCCATTACGTACCTAATATCGCCTTAGTTTTAATAATGTTTTCATCATATACTGCGAAAACATTATTAAATTCAACATTGCGCTGCTCGTTTTTAACACGTTTCTTATAAATGAACTTGATGGTTTAATGTTATACTTTAAAAATTACTCCTCAGCTGTGTCAATGTAAGCCAGAGTAAGCCCTATGGACCGGTTTCCGGTGCCTAGTTAGACCTTCAGTAACGACATTGATGTAAATCCTTAATAAATATGCAATGTCGCACGTGCAAGCGTTCTTATACATGTACAGACTAGACTTTGCATATCGGTAACTACAGAAAAATATGAAAAAGTATACAAAATTTTATTTATTAACGCATATTTTCCCATTCATCCTCATTGTTTGGATATTAACTAAATGAAAGTCAGTGATTTGTAATATTGACTCGGCCTTAATATAAGTAGAAACAGCAGGTAAATATCAACTTTGTTTCGTTTTTCATTGTAACGCCACAGTGCTATTTTTCCTTCTGAAAATATTCATACGTTCTATATTTTATCCAATGATGTAAACGCTATTTAGGAATCTTATATAACAATAAGAGGGTTATATTTCGGTAAATATGTGGTTACATGACCTTAAAGAGTGATAGTAACCTCGCCTTTGTCCCGGTTAATACCACTGTTGGGTTATTACAACCTTATATTCACTGAAACAAAGCATCCGTGACTGATACATGTTAACGACCGAGAACTGTATGACTCTGCTTATCTTTTATTGAATATAGCATCCGCTCGTTGAGATAAAAAAAAAGTTATTCAACACAATAAATTGCAACTACGATAACGTCCTTTTCCATCAAAAGTTCTAAAGGGCATTTTTATGTAATATATATTTCCGGTAAGGTAGGACTATCGACTACGAGTGTTGTACTAGGAGTACTCGCATAATGTAATACGTATGTTAGATGACAGCATGGATTGTTTCTTTGAGTACGAAACTAGTCGTAAACTGTATTATTTACAGCACTGGAGGCACATCTGATAGAGTGACATCGGGGTAATAAAAGTTCACAAGTTTGATAAAGCATTTACTTTGTCCATACAGGCTTTTCACTGTAGCTTCTACTCCCTCCGGCTTGTCCTTATTCTCAAACTATCGAATGCTAACCCAAAGTAAATAATTTTGATCACGCTTTAATAATTTTCCTATAGACGTGAAACGTAACATTTCCGATAAAAAATGCCAACATGTGCAATAGCAAAATGTATCACCTTCACGGAAGGGAATCTGTGACCAGTGTTTATTAAATAGCACATCGTCGATAAAGCACCTTAGGCATTTTGTATCATAAAGATAATTTTATCCTAGGGTTTATAGGTATGGAAACACTTTTATTCTATTTCCGACTTGGACTCTGTTCCCACCCTGAGGATTGGGATGAGGTTCGTGATCAGTGCCCTTATGAACTTACTGTATCGGAAGCAAACGTGTAGGCATGTCTTTAACGAATGATACTTCAGGTTACAAAGTAACACTAAAATCAGTGGAGCGGGTTTTCAATAACTTGACATTAAATTGTTTGCTGAAGAACGACAGACGAAGGGAACTTGATATAGGTCACCCTAGACTTTGTTACAGTCACCCTAGACTTTGTTACAGGTCACCCTAGACTTTGTTACAGTCACCCTAGACTTTGTTACAGGTCACCCTAGACTTTGTTACAGGTCACCCTAGACTTTGTTACAGTCACCCTAGACTTTGTTACAG
>NW_018407520.1:129025-184294 GCF_002113885.1 Mizuhopecten yessoensis
AGACTTTGTTACAGTCACCCTAGACTTTGTTACAGGTCAACCTAGACTTTGTTACAGTCACCCTAGACTTTGCTATAGGTCACCCTAGACTTTGTTACAGGTCACCCTGGACTTTGTTACAGTCACCCTAGACTTTGTTACAGGTCACCCTAGAGTTTGTTACAGTCACCCTAGACTTTGTTACAGTCACCCTAGACTTTATTACAGTCACCCTAGACTTTGTTACAGGTCACCCTAGACTTTGTTACAGTCACCCTAGACTTTGTTACAGTCACCCTAGACTTTGTTACAGTCACCCTAGACTTTGTTACAGTCACCCTAGACTTTGTTACAGGTCACCCTAGACTTTGTTATAGATCACCCTAGACTTTGTTACAGGTCACCCTAGACTTTGTTACAGTCCCCCTAGACTTTTTTACAGGTCACCCTAGACTTTGTTATAGGTCACCCTAGACTTTGTTACAGGTCACCCTAGACTTTGTTACAGGTCACCCTAGACTTTGCTAGAGGTCACCCTACACTTTGTTACAGGTCACCCTAGACTTTGTTACAGGTCACCCTAGACTTTGTTATAGGTCACCCTAGACTTTGTTATAGATCACCCTAGACTTTGTTACAGGTCACCCTAGACTTTGTTACAGGTCACCCTAGACTTGGTTACAGGTCACCCTAGACTTTGTTACAGTCACCCTAGACTCTGTTACAGTCACCCTAGACTCTGTTACAGGTCACCCTAGATTTTGCTATAGGTCACCCTAGACTTCGTTACAGTCACCCTAGACTTTGGTACAGGGCACCCTAGAGTTTGTTACAGTCACCCTAGACTCTGTTACAGTCACCCTAGATTTTGTTACAGGTCACCCTAGACTTTGTTACAGGTCACCCTAGACTTTGTTACAGTCACCCTAGACTTTGTTACAGTCACCCTAGACTTTGTTACAGGTCACCCTAGACTTTGTTACAGGTCACTCTGTAAAGGATGACCTGCAATGGCGATAGCGCTGTCCAAGAACAGGTCACATCGCTCAATCATAATAACAAAACCCCAGGCAGCAGGTCCTACTTTAGCCAGATTACTTCTTAATCCAGCGATGAACGACCACAGGATTATTCCGCGCGCGACGATGTAAATCAACTGCCTCCTCAAGGGGCAATGTCTGATATTTCTAATCCCGGAAATTACGTCATACCCTACGGACTTCTGGGATACTATATTTTTTGTTATGAAAGGCAAATTTCATTATTACAGGATGGTGTTGAGAGATTTTTGGAGTTTCCAAGCAATAAAATGAGATAGACATTGTAGACATATACCCATAGATCGATGGTAAACTGGACATATATATCACAACTCTAGATACAGTATCCCCCATAACCAAACAGGTTGACTAGATTCGGAAGGCCAACTATGAGAAAAATCTTCTTCACAAAAACTAGATATAGCAATAGCATATCATGAACAATTATTTGGATCTCCATTCTGGAACACCATAAACGACGCTTCCTAATTATTTCATTATCAAGATGTTTCAGTTTATTTACAGAATAGTAATCACATAAACTAGTTTAACAACAAAAACGCCGAATTCAAGGAAAGTAAACTTGCAATCGATGTAACTTTTATGACGTCATAGCATTAATAACGTTAACAGTTTGGGTCATGAAATCTATAGCCGTTATGAATGTTTTTAGGATTCTTGTTGGATCTTTAAATGATTGAAAAAGCGTCACTTTTTTAAATATCTGGGAAGGTGCACAACCTAGTAAGTTGCAAATATGCGGATCTTATAAAACATGTTTTAACCAACTGGGGTTCCTTCCCTGAAAAAAGTAAAGAGTATACGGTTTTTTTATACTTACATAAAAAAATAATCTTCCCGGGTGGTATCTTTTGGATCATGATATATATATAAATTAAACAATTGGACTAGGAAAATATTAGAACAGCTAATTGTTTTCGGGAACAAGTAATTTATATGCTGACAATTTCCATCAGTATATGACATTTTGCGATTACGCTAGCAGTATAAAGTAAAAAGGAGAGACCCTGACATGTTTATGTTTTGACAATTATACATATTTCGGGATGATGATATCAACGTTTGTTTTAACGTTCCAAGGTGAGCCTTGATGTTTCATTTTTACTAACCCGTCTCTCTTTTTGAAGACATTATATTAATTGGATTTCATGGCGGATTTCGTCGATTAAGCAACATACGCTGATCCTTCCGGCACACATGGTCTTGCTCTCCTGATATTTTGTCCATGTTATATTTTCTTTTGATAATATTTTAACAAAATTTTATTGATTTTTTTACTTCTAATTACGTTTGTAAATTGGTTTTCACAGTGATTCGCGTATAAAGTAATTTTAAAAGGAAATCGCCTATTTGTTAACATTATTTCCGAATTTTCCAAATATTCAGACACGTCTTTACTTAATCTTGAGCTTGGATACACAAATATGTATTTATAGTGTGCAATTGAATATAATCTTGTTACGAGAAAAACATCCTCCTTACTTAATGTTAAAACCTTATCGATTACACAGAGGTGTCTGTCCTATAACAAAATGTCATGTTTCCATTATCAACTCGTGTTTTTACTGCAGTTCAAAACTACGAGGCACTTCCTGTTATTTACTGTATCGAGTTGCAGGTCGATATCTTGTAAAAGGGCTGGTTTTACCATGTTCACAGATCTACAGCCGGCCAGAGCAAGCATGGTCACTATATATCATCTATACATACACATCTGTTTTCTCGGTTTGACGCAGTAGCACTATTTTCATATATGTTGATGGATTACCTTGTGTCAGTTGTTATCAGATATATGTATTCAAAAAGGAAAAGATAAAGAGCACCACATCAATTTTGTATATGGTCACTTCAAGGCTAATTCCTGCTGAACAGGAAGTAACAACCCATTTTTAAACTCGATATTAAATAAGAAAGTTGGAATGATCGCATACAATGTAGAGTACATTTCACTACCTCAGGGTTGGATATGGTGTCGACACTTCCATGGTGGATTACATAATTAGAGAGCATGCCATTAGGCCGATCTGCCAGCTCGCACAATAAAACAGAAAAGTTTGGATGCCAACCAAATCTATCATTTCCAGTATTACATTAAATAGAGTGATTATCTTTCGATACCACTGCACTGCTATGATATGTATACGTTGACGTGTCAGTTACACAGACATCATTCATACAGTGTATATGTGCTGGCGTAGCGGCTAGTAATCGTACTTAGATCTACCATATGTGTTATCTATATATTGCAAACTACTGTAAACAATCGTAAAAACGGGGTGTTTGTAATAATAGCTTACATAATATCCACGGTAAGTTAACAATACTTTGACAACATTCGGTAGCGACAACATAACCATGTATAGCTATCCCATTGCAGTTCCAAGCTTAAAAAGCATACAGCTAGGAGCTGTACCATCATTTAAAAATAAATATATAGATGCATGCAAGATAATGATGATGATTATTATATATATAACATTTATATAGTGCCCAACATAATTTGCAAAATGACTCCAAGGCGCTTTACAACACATAAATAGTAGCATTCCTACAATTGGATATAGTAGATATATAAAGGCAAACAATTCAGCATTATACATCAGGTAACATACATTCATTTCTATAGGAGCCTACGTGCAAAGGTCGTTTTATGTGACCGGATAGAAAACTGTGATTTGTGTCATCAGATCCGTGCTGTCGCAAGGAGGCAAGTACATCAACATACCCTGCCTCCAACACACTTACACACAAGCATGTCTACATAACACACATCAAGAAACGTCCTGAAATTACCTTAGCTGCTAATAGGACGTTTTATCAAATAAAACCAAGCCAACCCTTGCTGTTGCGAGACGCTAAACCCCAGGCCACAAACACAATTAATTTCCCAGTCAAAGACCTGCAATGGTTTGTCCGCAATTAAGACGTACTTGAGCGATATCAACATTGTTTTTCATTGTTATTTCCGTTACAACTATTACATTGCATGTCAAATCGAACATTTAGTCCACATACTACCAATACAATATAATGAATTCCCGGATTATCCTTGTATGATCACATCGCTCCGGAAAAAAACAAGTGTTTTGTCTTTAAACAAGGTGTATGCATACAAAGGGTCCGTGCATGTTTGTACATGAGTGTTATTGTATTATTGATTGATTAATTTGGGTTGATTGGTTTATCTGGGTTCAACGTCCTATCAACATCTTAGGTTATTTAAAGATTTGCCTGTATGTGTGTTGTGTATTTGTGTCGAAAACATGGTATGTTGGTGTATTTGCCTCCTTATTGTAGCGCAGATCTGATAACGATTTTAATTGTGTTATCTAGCTGCAATACCATGCAGAAGGCCCCTAGCACAACATATCGCTCGGTTACATTAAACTGACAACACGTGTTGTCAATACCCTAAATGCTAAATATTGTATGTTAAGCAGTAATATACAAAAAAAATACATTTTTTAAGGTTTTTGGTATGTCCCGGCCTGGTAACAGAACCAGTGGCCTTCCTCACCTTGGCGAACGTTCAACACTAAAGCCAAAAATAAAAGGTAGTTAGAAGTAGAGAGAAATACAAAGAACCAAAACATTGCAATGGGTGCAGCAGATTTATTTTGGTCGCTTTTTTGTTCCCAAATAGAGGTAACAAAAGCAAACCCCCAGTTCTTCAGGGGATTCCCACATTAGCGACCTCTTACGATCATGCCGTTTGATAATTTAGAATACTGGCATTTTCTTTCCCGGATCTGCAGGGGTGCAATTTTTTATGTGACCGGTTAGAATACTGCTTTGGATGCTTTTGGCATATTTCAGGGAGTCAGCACTGAATTCGGGGCAGATGTGCGCTGTCACAAGGGTGCAAACACACCAACTTTCAGTCAAACTGTACAATGGTATATTTGTTGCATATTTTGGCAATGATAATATCCTACTTTTATTTAGATAACCACACGGGTATTTGTTTGTATTGTGAGGCATTGTGAGGCAGTGCTATGGCTTTGATTCCAATTCAACGTTTGGTATCGTCTGGTGGTGTACTATGTTGAATGGCTTCATAATGGTATCGCAAGGGAGCAAATACACCAACGTACGTTTCCAGTACACAAACAGGCATACATTACAGACATTGAGGATGGTTCTAAAATTGCCCGTGACGTTAAACCCAATAACACTCAAGCAAACCCATCTAAACTTGCCTCTGAAACACAGGAACAGCAAATCGACATGTATTTCTGTCGTGTTTGTTTCATGTTGATGTGTTCTGTTTTTAATGACCAGTTGCCTGCCACAAACATCGAAGATGAGATAAAAAAAAGTGAGCTGTGAAATTCGTTTTGAGATTTTCCAATTGCTGTGTACAAAACCTTAATTCGATTGTACTGATTTGTTACAGAAGCAGGATAATAGAAAAGCCTGCCTGTTTATTGAATTCATAAATGTTTAAATATTTGTGCAAAATTGTTACCCGTGACCTTGCTCTTTCCTATTCCCGTCCTAGGAATGAGTTATTTTACTGTCTGCAGAAAGCTCACGTCAGACGTAGCCCAGTAAGACATTAGACGTGAAACAAACAAGTTCATATTTGAATTTTTTATATAAACAAATCAATATTTCAATGAAACATAAAACTCATTTCATTTCAATGTTTTAGTTTGAGTTGGAATTCAATTAAGACTTATTTTGAAGAAAATATGGGGACAACTCATTTATTTTGAAGAAAATATGGGGAAAATACGACAAAATGAAACGCAAAAATACCTCGCTTATTGTCTTGAAAAGTTGTTCAATACGGTATTGAATGCCACGCTGATTTGTTCGAACTGCTTTAAAGGAATTTCGTTTCACAAAGGTGATATTGTATTGTCAAAAGTGAAACTATATTTGCCATTATTACCAGTTTGCTATTATCAGAGGTGATACATGTCAGAGAAAGTCTATATCATTACTACACTAACTGGTAGTATTGCTGTCCTAAGTACTCATTGCAATATTTAGGATTCTTATCTTTCTTTACTTCTTACTGCCTTTTATTTCCTAGTGCCTTGTTTGGCAATACCTCATTGTTGGCCTTAATGTTGAGCGTTCGCCCAGGTGAGGAAGGCAATGGAATCTGTCAGGCCGGAACATACCAAACTCCTTTAAAACGGTAGATGGCATTCCCTGCTTAACGTTCAGCATATAAGGGAACGCCAACAACTGATTCACCCTTTGTCATTTTAATGTAACCGGGCGTAATTCTGTGCTGGGTGCCTTTGGCATGGTATTTCATTGAGATAGTACTATAAAGTCGGCATCAGATCCGTGCTATCATAAGGAGGCAAGCACAAAAACATATCCTGTCTCCTGCATACACACGTAGAGGCACGTCCTTCAATAACCTTAGCTGTGAATAGGACGTTAAACTAAATTAAACCAAACCAGTGTAGATTGGCAAATCACCACTTTTATATCTGCCCAGTGAAACACTGTTTTATGTCGTTAATACATGTAAACGAAATCTTAATCTACTATAAAATATTATTTTGTCCCATCTACTGTTAAGATTACCATTGTTTAATGATAATATAGCATTCTTCCTTTCTTTTGATAATATCTATGATAGTTGAATTAATCTTCCTTTCTTTATTATGTACTGCAGAATGTTTAAAGAATCAACGTCGGTAAAAAACCACTGTAACAATCCATGTTATTTGATAGATATTTCAAACAAATTGGCAAAAAAACAAATAGAATATGCAGACTGAATTGGACCCTTTATTCCTTATTAAACAAACATGAGTATGAGTAAAATATTCATATTGCAATCAAAAACTGTAAGCCCACGTAGTAGGTGATGGTGTTTAAAAGTATTTTTTGTTATTAAATTAAACCAAGTATTCGTAAAACTCATTTACATACGCCCGGGGGGTTTTCACGTATCGTTTTCTGAGTAAGACCTGCGTTATAAAATAGACGTAACTGAGGCGCAGTCACACCTTGGGTAATTTACAAAAAAACGTCCACTACAGTTTAGTCGATATATTCTCAACGTCTGCTCTTAAAAAGCAAACATATATTCCGAATAAAAAGTCGACTGTAGATCAGTTAGAAAAAACTTTAAGCTTTTGTGTAAGCAACTGCTCTCCGATTCAGCGTGGACAAGGATACCGGTAATCGGAGACCTAAGTCACATTGATCATAAAGTGCTATACTGTGAGCGAACATGTCGAGCTTCTTCTATTAGGCGTATACAATTATCATCATGGAACAGACGGATGGGGATTGTATAACGTTTGTGATTGTATGGTGTTTCGTGTTCTGCACATTTTTGCCAAACAACCATTTAGGTGTAAAGAAATGGAGCACAGTTGTGATAAACACAAATTTTAACTTTCAGGAAACCAGTTTTTCACAATATATGCGTATGAAAAAATGCCTATGTGTCTATCTGCTTAACATTTCCTTAATGTTTATAATTGGAAGATGAGTTTATTAACGCTGTTGAAATCCCCAGGGGTTATATTGCCATCAACACCTATACAGACATACACTCCTACTGCAGTAGATACACCTCACTGAAATAGACGTCTGGAATGTCATAAAGCTATTAGAATGTTTTATCCCACGTTTGCCTTACAGCAAACAAATTCAAAGAAATATATGTTATACGAGAAAAAGGTTACTTACACCCCAATGGCCACTGTATACGCGGTACCGCGGTCGTGTAAAAACACACAGTTACATTAAATATAAATGTAAATGTAACGCTAAGCACGTAGAACTACGTTTCTGGCTTTAAATGGAAGAAAGGTATACTTGAAAACATATACAGCCGTTCTAACAAAATAATGTATAGGGTGAAACGAGTAAAATGTATGTACCACTTGTTGGTTAATTCAAAACAACGCTTCATACGGCTCTACGATAACTGCTGAAATGTCTGTCCAGGAGTAGAAATCGACAGGACATTGAACACAACAATTACACGTTAATGTCATAAAACAAGCGCTTCAGTTTCATTCTATACCATATTCTTTTTATGGTTATTTGTTTCTTAAGATATGTTTCAAACATTTTGCATTTTGCTTCGTGTACTGGTTAAAGTTCAAATTGTTAAGAATCTACAGAATGAATGGAATGCCCTTTGAACGTGAATTTCAGCTCACTAAGGCGTGGAAGAAAAAAGCAGGATAACATGCAATTGTTGCGGTGTATGCAAATTGTACGTACATTTACTGGAGGTCAATTAAGCTATATGTATAACCGAATACAAATGGGATTGAAAATGTTTCAGAATATACAGATTGTGGTATTCTTCAGAAATATTTAACATGTATGAATATACGGTATTGCAAAGTCATTTACTATTTCGGGTGATGAAATAATCAATTCATAATATTCTAGTAATGATCTTATTCACTTTCAATGAGTTGTGTAGTCAACTATTTTATCTTATTCAGCTTATAGCTCGTATCAAAGGTCGGACACCGCAAGGTTCCGTAGGCGATTTGCTGTTTTGAATTTCCATTAATGTCATTGTAAGATATATAAAATGTACTGTCCTAATATTTGCTAGAGTCATGTTCCTCTATGTATGTAATGTATGAGTGCTGCGTGTAAGTGTGCTGAAGGCAGGGTATACTGATGTACCTGCCTCCTTGCGATGGCGCGGATCTGATGCCGACTTTATAGTGCACCCTCAATGAAATACCATGCTAACGGCATCAAGCATAGTATTCATACCGATCACATTGTACTGACAATGGATGAACCAGTTGTTGACATTTCCCTAGATGCTTAACGTGAAAAAGCGAAAAACTACTACCATTGTAAACGATTTTCGTATTTTCTGGTCTGGGAACAGAACCATTGCCTACGCATCTTTGGGAAACGCTCAAACATTGGGGCCAAACGCGAGGTAAGGATAAATAGATAAAATAAATAGTTCCCACATGTTCCAATGGGGGCAGCAGGTCCATTGTGGTTTCGTCAATGGGGGCAGCAGATCAATTGCGGTTTAGTCCTCTTAGCGGTCGACCCCTCGATTCCGCGTGGGCTCTTTACGACTTACGACACGAGGTTGGATGCAGCAGGCCTATTGTTTCCCCGATCCTTCACGGGATGAACCTGTCGAATCTAGGTACCAATATGTTGTAAATAATATTGGAACAATTCCAGAGCAGCCTTAAAGATGCTTTCTAATTTAAACCATACAAGAATGATCAACTGATTCATTTCTCAAGTATTAACATTCCATTAACTCAATTAACTTAATTTACCAAAACCACATAGGTGTCTACGACTTATATACTTAATAGGTATAATTTCTTTTGAGCAAAGCCACAAAGATCTTCCGAGAATAGTTGATTCTCCTTAATAACATAAATAGTGTAGTTAAACTTGTATACGACTTTTAAGTGTGGTTATGTGATACGGGAAAACAGAGCGAAATACCGAAACCAAACGTTAAAAGTTGAAAAGTATTTATACAATTTGGAAGGAGTCAAAATTGTAACTGGTGCCATTCCTCTTTGACATTCCCACTTTATCATAATAGAAAAGCACAATACTGCTGTAAGATAAACTGTCCTACCAAACTCTTTGGAGGTTCATTCAATTTCGGTTTACAGTTTCGTTGTATGATTTGCATTTCTATAACCCAGTGCTTTCTTCAAATATATCCTATATGTATGGAACATCAGTCAGTGCTATACTACTGCCATACCATTAGCGTTTTACATAAGTAAGGAGATTGATTGATATACTCGGATCTTTACATCATGTATGTTAACAGTACAACCTGATTATACTGACAAAGTGAGGTTTAAACAATTCATATAACGATTCAAAATGTATTTCAATTGGATTTAAATTACTGTTATTTACTCGAGCATCTGTGTAAATCTTTCAGAGTAATGGTGGTCTCGGAAAGCTCCACGAGCTCACTGTCGTAATCATATATTAATTTCATTGATCACATTTCTAAGCTTTATCTCAATAGTTTTATCGTTAATCAAGTGCAGCGAATAAATGCGCTGATATTTTGATAAACAATTGTTGTAACACATAGGTCAGCAAAATATAGCCAAAGGATATACCGTACACAGAAGCCCAGGATACAAAGCATTAAAGTCAGTAGGTTTGGATACAGCCTGCTGCGGAACCTACAGAGAAGGCCAGTTTGAATCAACGACAAATCTTCCTAAGTGTTGAGAGGTGGAATTTATCATGTTCTATAGCATTTTCGACTAGAATCTGAATGCATGTGGCATCCATTTCTTCACTACGTCCTGCTTTATATAAAGTTTGAATAGTACCATTAAGTCATCAATATTTCACTCGGTACTGGTAAAGTCGGAATGCATTAGCCGAAGTTCCGTTCCGTTCGTACGCCTGTTCTAGGCCTATTTAACTGAAAGTCGTCTTATTTTGTACTCGGTACGAGTTATAGCAGTATGTTGGGGATATAAACACGCTATATGTATTATAAATAAATGCATGTTCACTAAGCTAAGAATTGGTAAAACGTCGATACGTACTGAAATAAATGGGAAAATATACGTCAGATGTACATTTGTTAAACAATTTCGTAACGTTAGCAATACTGTATTCAGCACAGGTAATGAAGCGGTGCTGCTTAGTGACGAATAATGTTTATTCCTTAACTAAGGGGCAACAATGGTTTTACATTTACAGCGTAATTGGTTCTTAATGATGGAGAAAATCGGTACGACTAGAACGTCAGAGTTAAGTCACTTAAGTCAACGAGAGATATTCGAACACCTGACTTGAGAACGTAGTTCTATGCTGTAGAGAGCATTTTCTTTCTTCACTTAGAAAGAGAGCTATGAACTTAACCAGACAACTTTTTGATAGACATAAAACGGTGCTAGAATATACTTTTTGGAAGGTATTTCTTTACGAGATCGTCTATCAATAGTAATCCATTTTATATAACAAACATAAAGGATCCTGAAAAAACGCTTAACATCCGGACAGTGAAAACACAAACCAAGCAAACATTTCATAGATTTAGAACGTGACCAAATAAAATCAGCGATTGAAACCCAGGAAATCTTTAACGACGTCAATTAAAATAACCAAGGGCATTAGAATACGAAACTCGGCGCTTTTATCAAAAAGAACCAAATCGATTCATTCCTGTTGTTTCCCGACTACCTCATCAGAAATTAACTACCAATAAACTTGCTTGGCCTGTTGTTGATGTTGCAGCCTGTTCGTATGCCTGAGAAATCATTACATTTTATATACTATAAATGCAACAAAATCCACTGTGTTAATTAGTAGCCTGACAGCGCAAGCAGTATGTTTAACGGTGTTTAAGAATGAGGCTCTCCTAACTGCGGCCCTAGGTTGCATTGCGAGACATGTGATTCGTAATGTCAGCTGACATATGTTCATTAATGTATAACATTAAACTCTATTTCGCCTTCAGATTTACGATGGTCTTTTGAAGGCAAGACATGGTATAAATATGTTTACACATTATTAAGTATAAAGAACACTGCTGCTGTTCTACATTAGACGTGAAGAGAGCACTAACACTACAAAACGAATTTGATTTTTTCCCCCTGTATAAGATTACTTCAGATGTTCCAGATTTTATGCCGAAGAACGGATCGGTTTAAAAAACCTCACCAACATTTCGAACGTTATTGAATAATTAAAACGAATCAGCCACTGCGGTATATATTGCAGTAGGTATGTTCCTTGCACTTGGTAAAATAATTTCAGTTCTTCTGCAGTAAAGAGGAATCGTATTCAGCATTAGGTTTCAAATACGTTGCCTTACATTCAACCCTGATTCCATTCTCTCGGACTATTGATCGTTTCAGATGATTGAAGTTTCGTAAAACAAATAAAATATGTGAAAATCTGATAAAAGGTATGACTGCGATAAGGGGATCCTTAACATTTCTTTATCATCTAGTGAAAACAAATGTTTCTATTTACATTATTTTGTAAATTGTCTTTTTATTTTGGGACAGTCTTGATAATGTTTTTGCAGTCAATTTTATGTACATATTTGAACTAAATAACTCTAAAACATATGTTCTTTTCTATGGAAGCTAAGGACTAAACCCAATGTGTCGTTTGTCCTGTGGTACTACCTGTCTGGAGCGCGAATGTAATACTTTGATATCGAGACGTTTCACTTTTTTAAAATTTTAATGTCACACTTGTCTAAAATAAACTTAAAGTTTTTGTTTGATGTGTTCATTTTTGTAAATGTCTCTTTTTACCGTGTTGTTTGGCCCTAAATGACTTACATTGGCAATGGGCCGTTAAACAATACAACAATAAAACAATAACATACCCTGCTTGTAGGCTTGTTTATATGCATGTATGTACAAACTATAGGTTGTTTCTTTTTGCATATATCTTTGTAAGTTTGCTTAAAATAATTACATATTAATTATTTGTATTTTTTATCCTTACGTATCTCTGTCCATGCGGACTTTTTCTTGCCATTGTCGCATTTACTTGCCCAGAGCATTTCAAACCCATTGTCCCATACCTAGCCGTATCACGTCAGGTGCGACTTTGTACATTGGTTTGTTTTTAGTGGGTTTTACAGCTAAAGTCCTTTTAGGACATGTCTCCATGTTTATAATATTTGCGTGCATGCGTGTATATGTGCTGAAATTGGTGATTATGACTCCTTGTGATAGCTTGGATCTGTGACCGGCTTTATAGTGCTACCTCACTAAAACCTTTGCCGAGTGCACGGAGCACATCATTTATACTTACACATTAGATTATTGTGAATTAATTCGTTAGTCTATTGATTTGATATTTATATACGTGCAAGTGTGTGTTGATGTAGAATATGTCAGTGATATATCAAGTAATGATTTATTATATATTCATAAGCATACACAGAAGTTTTTACATTGTTTCTGTTGATATGTATAGTTAGATTCAAGACAAAATTATAAAACTTGACAATATCTATGAAACAAAATTACGCACGCGAATTTGTTATGTTATAATAAAAAAACTATGAAAAACGAACTAGTTCCCAGGTTTCTATGTTGTTCTTTTCAATGCAACCGATCAAATGTAATACATGTACACCATGGCCATTGAGCGATCAAGGAACATCTCCATCAATATGTGCAGCAGGCATCATTGGAATTAAAAGTTGTTCTAAAATGATTTAATGGAATTAAATAAATATATTGCTTTAACAGACAATAGATCTAGTAATGCATTAGATACATCTGGATAAAATAACGAATACCAATTTAAAAGAAATCATATATCATAGACCACAATTAGCTGTGTTTTAGTCAAACAGATTTATATCTTTTGGTCGATGTTCAGTGGAGTCAGGACCATCCCACAGACATGTTGATGTATTAATGGATACCGTTTCAGCAAAGTTGTAGCAATCCATTATAAGGAAGAAGTTTAACAAATAAGTTGTAGTCAATTACAAAGGTGTCTCCTACAGGGATGTTAATCACATGTCGTGCGGTCCTCTTTTTTAATCCACTCAACGGTTTCTCGACAAAACAATGGTTATTTATAATTAGATTGTCACCGGAAACTTTCCTGGCCCTGTTCAGTAGGCTTAACTAATTATAGACAGATTATCTGATGACGAAAAATCCACAGTTTACTTCCTGTTTAAAGTTGAATGACGCTAATCATCACAAGGTGCCTGACGAGGAATACATTAAGTTTGTTCCAGTTACATATCTTTTCTGTAGTGAGGTCTCTGTGACGTTTACAGGATTGTGTTTGTTTTTAGTTCAACGTCCTTACAACAGTAAGAAGGAACCAATTAAGACAAGTGGCTAGGTAAACACCATCGTTAAGATTATGAACGTAAGAAAAAGACAATATGAATATCCTGCCGTTATCGGATATTTGTAACGAGGTCTTTGTGACAGATTACAGACGTGTGTTAAGAGGTCTGTCATTAACATGGTATATATGACACGAGGTCTTTGTGTCGTTTAAAGGATTTGGTTTTATATTGTTTAATGCCCTATTAACAGCTGGTCATTTAAGGACGTGCCTCCGTTCATTTGCGTATGTGTGTGCTGGAGAGAGGGTATATTGGTGCACTTGCTTCCTTGTGATAGGGCGGAGATGATGCCGGCTTTAAAGTGCTATCTCACTGAAATGCCATGCCAAAGGCACCCATCACAACATTCCGTCTGGTTACTTTATAATGGCAACAGGTTATCGTGTTGTCGCTATTTCCCTTAATGCTGAACGTTAAGCAGGGAATAACAATCTACATAGGTGATCTACGTAGCCAAGACCAGTTTCCTATTTAACGTCTTCGCAACCAGTAACAGTCTGTGGAAAAAGGTGCCCAGTGAGGCACCAACGTGAAAAAACAGCTGGGAAATACAAAAAGAAAAATCGTTCCGAAATGATGGCCCAGGGACAGTAGACATTTTCATCAATATCCCCTAACAGTATACACAGGATACCAAACACACCTCAATTATTACAAAAACTGCGAACACAAATCTGCAAATGTAAACTATTAGTAAAAATATTAATATAAACTGATAGACAGATAACTTATAATTCATCAGAAAGTATGTGTGTCAATACAACTGTCATTGCATACGTATGTGTCATTTCGAGTTCATGTGCTAATCCAAGTGTCAACAGGAAATGTGTATAATATATATAATTGCCAATTCAAGTTTTAAAACGTGTAAATGACAATACGAGAAAACGGTTTATGAGGAAACACACTGTGCATGTTATATAGGTACTCACCGCTATATTGTACATAATAAAGGATATATTGTACATAATATCTTCCGAGAGGGCTCATAGTGAATACCTCACATCTGACACCACGAGCTTATTGTGGTGTGAAATGTGCAAATTTGTTACAATTAAGATCTAAAAAGATATAAAGCACCTAATTGTAAGATCATGTTTATCATACTCTAGTGTATGATTATATTTATCATTTACCACTCTGTTCTGACGTCAATAGCATTTCATAATTATGACGTAACAGTTAAAAACATGTGAAGGAATAAAGTGAATATGATTCTACCAGGAATGCAATGAACTGTTACAAAATGATTTCACAATTGCTTTTTGTTTCCTAACGAATCGCTTATTTCTGAAGTGGCAGAATATTTCAGTAAATATTTTGATTCCCATATCAAAATCGGCAATCTAATTAAGATCGCAATTAGCACACGTATCTGGTTGTGAATAAGGCATTTATGACAATTTCAAACCAATATAAGCACGAAAAGTTTTGACTGTAAATTCTGATATATAAAACAAGCATGATGTGACATCAAGCTTTCGTGGGGCTTATTTCGTCTTCATATTCTTCAACGTTCAAATCGTTCCTATGCGTTAAACACGTACTTCTAGGGACATTGTACTCATAGGGAAATATGGACTATCGGGAATAGTGTAATCAAATGTAAAAACTGGAAACTTTGTAATTAGATAAACTATGGCAAACCAGGAACTTTGTACTTGAATAACCTAAAGAGACTTGGAACATTGAACGCAAATATACTTAAGCAACTGGAAACATTATACTCGAATATACTTGAGCAACTGGGAATATTATACTGGAATACTTAAGCAGCTTGGAACATTGTACTCGAATATACTTGAGCAACTGGGAATATTATACTCAATTAACGTTAAGCAACTGGGAACATTGTACTCGAATAACCTTCAGCAACTGGGAACATTGTACTCAAATAACCTTAAGCAACTGAGAACATTGTCCTCAATTAACCTTAAGCAACTGGGAATATTATACACAATTAACCTTAAGCAACGGCGAGCATTGTACTCAAATAACCTTAAGCAACTGCGAACATTGTACTCAAATAACCTTAAGCAACTGCGAACATTGTACTCAAATAACCTTAAGCAACTTGGAACATTGTACTCAAATAAACCTTAATCAACTTGGAACATTGAACGCAAATATACTTAAGCAACTGGAAACATTATACTCGAATATACTTGAGCAACTGGGAATATTATACTCGAATACTTAAGCAGCTTGGAACATTGTACTCGAATATACTTGAGCAACTGGGAATATTATACTCAATTAACGTTAAGCAACTGGGAACATTGTACTCGAATAACCTTCAGCAACTGGGAACATTGTACTCAAATAACCTTAAGCAACTTGGAACATTGAACGCAAATATACCTAATCAACTGGGAACATTGTACTCGAATACACTTAAGCAACTTGATCACTGTGCTCAAATATACTTAAGCAACTGGGAACATTGAACTCAAATAACCTTAAGCAACTAAGATTTTTGTACTCAAACATAGGTTGCCCGGAACACAGTTCGCCGATTGTACGCTACACGAAAAAGATATATACATGATATATAAACAAAGGCCACCGGGATAATAGTTCTTAGAACACAGTATATTATCCTTAACATTGCATTCAAACAATCGTAGGCTACCGAGGAATATTGTACTCGGGTAAACATAAGGAACATTGAAGTTGGATTCCCGGGGACATTATATTCAAACTTAAATGACCAGGAGACATTGCGCTGAGAATAAGGCTGTCATGAACATTGTACTCAGACAAGGTTAAAGGAACATTGTACCTAAACACTGTTTAGTGTCCAGTTGAGGTTGTATCGACTAGTGTTACAATACAGCGAAACCACAGAGAAAGCATTGCATATGTTTAAATGAGAAAATAGACATGTTTTTATATCTAGTTTTCACTTACCTGTGTTGGCCCCATGCCAGCGGAACTGCCGCTAACACTACAAGAAGGTTTGATAGTTGTGTCATCGTGAGCACGCGAATCAAATGTCACTTGCTAGCTCCAAAGTTCCACAATACTGGATAACGACTTCATCACCCTAATATACCCACTCAATCCCCTTTCAGCATCATCCGTCAATCATTGGCAATTATCAAACACGTGACTGCGGAAGCCCCGCCTTTAACGGAACTAGACTGACCGGCCGTGGCTGCTATGGGCGGATTTTGTACACTGCTAGGTAAGTAAGTGCTGCAAGCCGTATAATAATTACAAGTGCTGGCTAATGATCGGGCTGGGAACCATACATTATACTCCGGCATATCAGAGCAACGGTAATCCAAAGGCTAACAAATGAAAGTCTATATGAGTTATTTTAAAAAGACTGGCCGAGTATCATAACAGAAAATCACTTTCCTTGGAAAAAGACATCAATACAACTGGATTTGGTTATCTTTACGTCATTTCAATATAAAATGTTTCACATTTGATGGACAATTGGAGTTGACATTCAAAAAATCCGCAACTGGTAATTTCAAAATATATTAGAGGAATCAGGGAAGCAGTCTCTGATGCGTTGTATGCATAGATATCCGTAATGCAAATAACCTACACCGATTTTAATTCTACTCGTAAGGTTACACGTATATCAAACAACACTCGTAAGGTTACATGTATATCAAACAATACTCGTAAGGTTACACGTATATCAAACAATACTCGTAAGGTTACACGTATATCAAACATTACTCGTAAGGTTACATGTATATCAAACATTACTCGTAAGGTTACACGTATATCAAACATTACTCGTAAGGTTACATGTATATCAAACATTACTCGTAAGGTTACACGTATATCAAACAATACTCGTAAGGTTACACGTATATCAAACAATACTCGTAAGGTTACACGTATATCAAACAATACTCGTAAGGTTACACGTATATCAAACAATACTCGTAAGGTTACACGTATATCAAACAATACTCGTAAGGTTACACGTATATCAAACAATACTCGTAAGGTTACACGTATATCAAACAATACTCGTAAGGTTACACGTATATCAAACAATACTCGTAAGGTTACACGTATATCAAACAATACTCGTAAGGTTACACGTATATCAAACAATACTCGTAAGGTTACACGTATATCAAACAATACTCGTAAGGTTACACGTATATCAAACATTACTCGTAAGGTTACAGGTATATCAAACAATACTCGTAAGGTTACACGTATATCAAACATTACTCGTAAGGTTACACGTATATCCAACATTACTCAGCAGTCGGTAGGATGTTTTACTTGTTTTATACCAAAAGGAAAAATGTAGATATATACGGCAATGATAAAACGTCAACGGGAAGTGCAAGATAATGCAGTGCACCGTTACAAAACCGTGTTCTGTTCATGTCCAGCTTATAGTTACCGATACACAACTGTACTCTTGACGTTCTTGAAGGGAGAACGGGTAACGACAAGAAAACCACTGGGTAGACGTTTGAGCTTACTAAAGTCGTTTTACATATTGCACAAAGAAAAATTATGGCTTCCCAATGAGATCGCGATGGCAACCTAAACCCTGTCTGTAATCCACATGATATTCGGAGCGAGCCTGTGAATATCGAATCGACTGTGGTATGGTTACACTGCAAGTGGGAGACACACGAATGTTACTATCAGGAAAAGGAAGGTTGAGGATCGGCAAAATCAAGATAGTAACTATTATCATGTACATAAAATCCGTCGTTGTCAGTCATGTTGTAATCTCGAAGCCGCTAAGCTAGAAGCGTCTGTAGCGTGTATGGTTTTATGCTCGGATGGGAACGTGTATATACGACCGACGAGTAAAAAACAATTCTTGTTATCAAATGACAGCACATAAGAAAGTGAAATATAATGACTAGCCATGTTTCATGTTGGTAGTCACCTATATATTTTGTGATTCATTCAGTATGGTGTGTTTTTAAAAGGAGTGAAAACATGCCGCATGACCAAGCTGAGAGTCCTAGGATGCTACAGCCAACCGTTTGCTTGGAGTTTAACGTCCTTACAACAGCAAGTGTCGTACGAGGACGAACGCCTAGGGAGACAGCGCTGGAAAGAGAAAGTAGGTAGGGGTGTCAGTAGACAAGAAACATAGTAAACAAAACAACAGCAAGTGTCGTAAGAGGACGAACGCCTAGGGAGACAGCGTTGGAAAGGGAAAGTAGGTAGGGGTGTCAGTAGACAAGAAACATAGTAAACAAAACAACAGCAAGTGTCGTAAGAGGACGAACGCCTAGGAAGACAGCATTGGAAAGGGAAAGTAGGTAGGGCTGTCAGTAGACAAGAAACATAGTAAACAAAACAACAGCAAGTGTCGTAAGAGGACGAACGCCTAGGAAGACAGCATTGGAAAGGGAAAGTAGGTAGGGCTGTCAGTAGACAAGAAACATAGTAAACAAAACAACAGCAAGTGTCGTACGAGGACGAACGCCTAGGGAGGCAGCGCTGGAAAGGGAAAGTAGGTAGGGATGTCAGTAGACAAGAAACATAGTAAACAAAACAACATCAAGTGTCGCACGAGGACGAACGCCTAGGGAGACAGCACTGGAAAGGGACAGTAGGTAGGGGTGTCAGTAGACAGGAAACATAATAAACAAAACAACAGCAAGTGTCGTACGAAGACGAACGCCTAGGGAGACAGCGCTGGAAGGGGAAAGTAGGTAGGGGTGTCAGTAGACAGGAAACATAGTAAACAACACAACATCAAGTGTCGTACGAAGACGAACGCCTAGGGAGACAGCTCCGGAAAGGGAAAGTAGGTAGGGGTGTCAGTAGACAAGAAACATAGTAAACAAAACAACAGCAAGTGTCGTAAGAGGACGAACGCCTAGGGAGACAGCGCTGGAAAGAGAAAGTAGGTAGGGGTGTCAGTAGACAAGAAACATAGTAAACAAAACAACATCAAGTGTCGTACGAAGACGAACGCCTAGGGAGACAGCTCCGGAAAGGGAAAGTAGGTAGGGGTGTCAGTAGACAGGAAACATAGTAAACAAAAAAACAGCAAGTGTCGTAAGAGGACGAACGCCTAGGGAGACAGCATTGGAAAGGGAAAGTAGGTAGGGGTGTCAGTAGACAGGAAACATAATAAACAAAACAACAGCAAGTGTCGTACGAAGACGAACGCCTAGGGAGACAGCGCTGGAAAGGGAAAGTAGGTAGGGGTGTCAGTAGACAGGAAACAAAGTGAACAAAACAACATCAAGTGTCGTACGAAGACGAATGCCTAGGGAGACAGTGGTGGAAAGGGAAAGTAGATAGGGGTGTCAGTAGACAGGAAACAAAGTAAACAAAACACCATCAAGTGTCGTACGAGGACGAACGCCTATGGAGACAGCACTGGAAAGGGAAAGTAGATAGGGGTGTCAGTAGACAGGAAACATAGTAAACAAAACACCATCAAGTGTCGTACGAAGACGAACGCCTAAGGAGACAGCACTGGAAAGGGAAAGTAGATAGGGGTGTCAGTAGACAGGAAACATAGTAAACAAAACAACATCAAGTGTCGTACGAAGACGAATGCCTAGGGAGACAGTGCTGGAAAGGGAAAGTAGATAGGGATGTCAGTAGACAGGAAACATAGTAAACAAAACAACATCAAGTGTCGTACGAGGATGAACACCTAGGGAGACAGCGCTGTAAAGGGAAAGTAGGTAGGGGTGTCAGTGGACAGGAAACATAGCAAAACAAAAAAACATCAAGTGTCGTATGAGGACGAACGCCTAGGGAGACAGCACTGGAAAGGGAAAGTAGGTAGGGGTGTCAGTAGACAGGAAACATAGTAAAAAAAACACCATCAAGTGTCGTGCGAGGACGAACGCCTAGGGAGACAGCATTGGAAAGGGAAAGTAGGTAGGGGTGTCAGTAGACAGGAAACATAGTAAACAAAACAACATCAAGTGTCGTACGAGGACGAACGCCTAGGGAGACAGCACTGGAAAGGGAAAGTAGATAGGGATGTCAGTAGACAGGAAACAAAGTAAACAAAACAACATCAAGTGTCGTACGAGGACGAACGCCTAGGGAGACAGCGCTGGAAAGGGAACGTAGATAGGGGTGTCAGTAGACAGGAAACATAGTAAACAAAACAATAATAAGTGTCGTAGGAGTACGAACGCCTAGGGAGACAGCGCTGGAAAGGGAAAGTAGATAGGGATGTCAGTAGACAGGAAACAGCAAACAAAACAACATCAAGTGTTGCAATAGGGGCAGCAGATCAATGTTGGTCACTTCTTTGTCCTCCTAGTAGAATACAATGAAGAAAACCTCAGAATCTGCAGGGAAGGGGGAGGCTGAAAGGGCGTCCTTTGTTACTTATCTGGTATATTCCTTATATAAATTAATCATTATTTCACTTTAGAGTAACATACTTCTTATTGTCTTGATTATCAAAATTTAAAAAATAGAAATTGTAAATATCTTAAACATTAAGGACAGACCGTTGTGCAGTAGAATAACAATAGCGTCTTCAGACTTTTCAGTTGGTGGCACTTGGGAATGTAAAATGATTTGCTACCATCAGTGACGAGGGTGTTAAAAATTATAAGACAGATTAAAAACAAGGAAAGCAACAACAGTATCCATCGGAGTGGTAGAGCTATTTTTTAAGGTTTGTCTTACGACTTGTAAAACATGACAACATCTGAACTCCAATGGGTACGTTTTATAAAGAGGAGCAGATTAAAACCGATGAACATTATAACAAAGCAACATTATCCGCATATCACGATTGATTTAAATAGATATTTTAAAGAGTATGCCATTGTAAATGGCATTTAATTCGAGAAAACCAAAGAAGCTTTTAAACCCATGGCGACCTTTTTTGTAATTGAAATATTCTTTTCACTTGGCATATAAGAATATATATTGACCTCGGCAATCGTCTCGGTTAGTATGTTGTTCTTTGTCAATTCTACACCAAATGGTATAATAAATACATCATGGCAACTATCATTCTAATTAGTAAATAACCGCTGGAAGTTTCTTTTGTACACTTATTTATATCAAATATGTTATTATCACCACAATTTCGCAGATGACAAAAATAATAGTAGCTGATTGGCAATGTTTACAATAGGTATCGCCAAAGCTACAGAAAAGCTTACTCATATCATGAATAAGTGTTATATATTGTAGCAGAAAAAAGGTGATAATTGATTGTAAAGAGACCTGGCAAAAGGTACGGAGGGCCTGCAAAACGCTGCCTGCTGCTATGCATTTTGTGACATGGGTCTAAATAATGACGGACACACGTTGGCGACTTCGAAGCCTGAAGAAAGACGGAATAAATTGTTTGCTTTAAAAATTATCGCAGATGTAATTTAGACACTTAATGTGACAGAGACACCAGTAGAGTGCATGTAGCCAATTTAATCAGTTCGAATTTCATAGCCAATACATGAATGGGGTCAGTGGGTCAGTGCTTGACAGGACAAATGTGCACAATCTGTCAGTTAGCTAGCGTCATGGCCAGTTTTCATGACATTATGATGTATTATAATCAATTATTACTGTTGATATTGTAAATTTCTTTTAATTTGAAAGTTTCGTCATATTAACTCCACTGCAGCACAGCAAGTTTATGTCGTGTAATTATTACTTTGTAGTCAATAACGCAAAATTTAAAGACTTACCTTGAAACGAATCAAAACAGTACCGTGACAGAGGTGAACGTTACATGACTAAGTACTCTGATCTTGTTTGTTTGTTCGGGCTTTGACGTCTTCGAAACAGCAGTATCATACCAAACTGAAGGAAGGCCTTTGCTCTATGATTGTGAGAGGTCTCTGTTTCGGAAAATATTTTGTAAAAACAAACCACATCGAGAGAATTACTGCGTTCCAAGTTGACAATATCTTTGTTGAGTTCGATGACAAAATTTTCCGGTAGACTTTTTTCACACGAGGCTAAATTTTCTGAGTAGCTTTTAAGGATTCATGATGAAAACCTTCGCCAAGACCTTTATTCTCGCTTTCAGATAAATCGACAGTGTGTTGTCCTTAAATAACAAGCATACTTTTGATCACGTCTACTTTAGCTGTTTTCTTCTAAATTTACCAATAAAATGACAAACAGCGCTTAATCCTTTACTCTATGATAGGCGGGATTATTTCGATCTTTACCTTTCTTGATGGTAACATAGCTTTTTCCTAATCTAGAATTGCGTGTCTCAGTAAATTCGGAATTCAAGAGCCGGACGAGATGACAACACAGGGTTTCTATGGATGCTGGTTGATGAAGGCTATTGACAATCATGATCTCCTAGGGGAATATGCCACTTTTTTGTGTGTTCTGAATTTGCTTTTGTCAGTATGCTCATTTGTGTGCCTTTTTGGTTCGTCACTAACCACGATCACACCCGCTGGACTTGACATTACTTTGATTTTACCGGGGTTTACTTGGCGGATTTCGTTAAAGAAACGCCTTACTTTCCGGAAAATCGGATCCTTTTTTTCTTGTAATTTTTTCATGGGTCTCGAAGTTAATCGATTTGTATTTTGAATTCCTTGTTCGAGTTCAATGAGTACTTATTGGACTTCAACTTGATGTGTCGATTATCACATCACATTGTAAATTACACTACAGTGTCTCAGATCGGTTGGTACTTGGCAATAGCCAGAATACTTGTATAACATACTGATGTGTCTCTTTCTGACTGTATCCCTCTTATATATCACACGTTTCAGTTAAGTGTTTACAGGCTATAAACGGTTGAGTCATACAAGGCGTAACAACAATAATAAAGGATATTTAAAAAAAACTAAATCACCAAAAGAAACCGGTAAAGCAAAAGCTTTTTCTGAATAAGCGCACAGCTAAATAGCAAGATATTATCATAATCTTTAAACATTATTCATTATCAATATAACCTTCTATACCATCCGTGTGTCCACTCTCTCACCCTATTGGTATGCATCGTATTAGCGAGAGTTTTTGTCAGTAACAAAATGTATCTATTATATCTCCCGCACATAATCTGACAGCGTAATGATATTGTATTCATTGATATTCGCAGGCCTATATATTGTTTCTTTCTGTCAGAAACTCGCTTCAAAGGTGACACAAATGGTTAGACATGTTAATAAACTGGCTTGCACATTATCAATTTCTGCGTTAACGCATATTCTGAGCTAAAATATATGTCAGTAATTCGCTGGCAGCTGGAACTAAAGGATAAATAATTAAAGTATTTGTCTTATTGAAGTTTCCATCGGCAAGCCGTCTGTTCGTATCTAAGTGCGAATGTACATGGATCCATCATGGAACACTTGTTCAAAAGAAGCTCGAAATAAAAAAGAATACCACTACGAAGCAACATAATTATGTTATCGTTTGTGTACACAATTTTCTTTCATTTCCCTGTGTGTAAGATAGAGCTGTCCAGGGTAAGAAAGGGGTGTAGGAAATTTCTATCTTACACCAACTTGTACGTGCCGTGACGTCACAATGGCTCAACAATGACTTGACATCATGAATTTGGAACTCTCCGATGTCGCAATGCGGAAAAGGCGACGTGACGAAATTAAAACCTTTTACGATATATTTACCGTACACGTTAGAAAGATGTGGTTTATTTTCCTGTGGAAACATTGTTTGCCAATATGGGATATGCTAAATCGGGCTGGCTAATTAATTTTTCGTCTAAAAAGCTCAGCGGAAAAATTGATATTTTCAAAATGGTGGCCAGTCCAAACGCGTTTTCATGGTTTCTGAGCTTATTCTGGTGGTTGGAATGATAGAAAAAGACTCTTGCATGCCAAAGGGTGTAGGATAGGGAAATTCCACCCTCAAGATTTTCAAATTTAAAAACCCCTCGGGTGGAATTTCCCTATCCTAGGCTATACCGCTGTGCACAAAAAATGGGTAATGTATGAATGACCCATCCGAAGACGGGCAATGACAACATCGTATCGACGCCTCTCTTTGAAGCTATGCTGCCATTCACCGATTTCAGGTTTAATAGAATGTAATTTGTTATCTACGCATTGATGCAGGGACAAACCAAAGTCCTTAAAAGGATAGCTTAATGTTCAGCAATTCAGAACATTTTCAATAACCGGTTCAACCTTTGTCAGTATGATGTAACCGGACGGAATGCTTGGTACCTTAGGCATATTATTTCAGCGTGATAGAACTATAAAATAGGAACAAGAGGCGCGTTAAATCTATACAACGAAACTAAATTATACGACCATAGCTGTTTCGAAGACAATAAATCCACATTAAATAAAAGTACAGGATTATAAGATCCCAACATTTCAACAACATAGATTGAGTTAAGTCTACGACGGCTAACACTATAGGTTCAAATAGAAAATATCGTGATCATCAATCATCAATTACTCATTAAACTGCTACTCTTCGTTAAAGTGAACAATTTTGTTTACATAATGGTTTACGGTCACCAACTCTCTGCATTTATTCTGTGCTTTGTGTTCGCTCTAACATAATGACAGTCTGAGATCATATATGTGTATTGTGATTCTCACACACTTCACATATAAATTGACATGTTTCATTCAAAGAAATGGTCAATCTGTCTTGATCACATGAATAAAGACAATTTACACAAGCCTTTATTCTAAAACAAATGACAGCAGTTCACAATAGGAACGCCCCATTTATCCATAGACATAATAGATTGTATTGTTTAATCCCGTATGAAATCAACACCATACGCTTTTGATACCGTCGGCAAATTCATTGAAATGATAGATGAACTCATATGCTGTTATTGTTGTCATTCTGGTATCATTATCCAAATATAAGCAATGTTTTCTCGAGATTCATTTAGTCTGTTGTTGTTTGTTATCGGCAAAGATAAAATTCCATATGGGGCAATAGGGGACAATAATGCTAATGGGCAGCAAATTCTATTGAAGATTATGAAATGTACGGCGGTAAGTAGGCTCTTTTCTACCACCAACTGGAAATCCAATAGCCTATCTGAAATATCCCATTGTAATTGCAGACAACCAACCAGACTCCAGAAAAACGAAAGCTAGCAGTACTTTTAGAATACCTGTGCTGTGTCACTTGCAAAGAAATTAATTAACAGGAAGGTCAGCAAGACCTCTGTTTAAACAGTATTGTTACTTTTGTTTAAACTGTACGTTTGCTTTTACAAACTGATGTTAATACTTGTCTAACGTATACATTTCACTGATAATGTGAGTAATATAATTAAATGATATTACTTAGTAATGAAGTAAAATGTACTTCCACCTTAAGGAGGGATAATGACCCTTGAGTAATGAAAGCAATTATGTTAAGCATCTAAGGACCTTTCCATCAGCAAAGAGTATTTGATTTCAGCATAGCTCGGTCTATAGAAGAAGATTGTTACTTTTTTAACCAATGTTATCCTTTTGGACACGTCCTCGAAGGATCTACGGAACTTTGTTTTTATATAAGCAAACTGCAATCAAATGATAAAGTTCAATCTTAGTATAAATTGGTTCCTATTGAAAATCATCAAAATATACTTAGAGGTCATATTATAAACTTTTTATCATATGTTCAAGTAACAAAAAATCAAGTCAACAGGAAAAACAATTAGATAATTTAATCAACAATGTCAACTGAAACAGATTATTACAAGATGATACTCGGTCAATTCTGAATAAATATCGTTTCAAATCGCTACTGTCAGTAAGTATTAGTCCGACTACTACTGTAGTATTCATTGCAGATGAAACGCCATGTTTTATTCACTATCCGAGTCCGTTATGACATTCACCCTCCTTTTCTTTAAAGGAGTAGGCCCAGGGTTAAAATTGATTGTGAATGAACCGCCGTGAAATTGTCCACCAGTAAACAGACTGTGGGATGACGATAAGCATGAATTTTGCTGTGTTTTTGATGATAATGTGAAAGGTAAGTCAATGACAGAAGGGGTATCTGTTGACGTCATGGGCGGTGCTGGTACTGCCATCTGAAACATATTTACATGGCGTTCACCAAGGACTGAGGGATAAGACATATGATTTTCATCGCGTTCTATTTGCTGTGTTGCATTCAACAATTCTTGGTCATTAGTATTGACAATGTCAATATTTTGTAAATTATCAGAAGATAATTCTGACAGCAAGTTGGACATTTTCTGTTGTTGTTTCATGGATGCCGAGCTGTAGCTGTTGATGGATTGAATGTTTTTAAGTCCAGTGACCTGCATTATTTCAGTTGCAGCTACCCCACAATGTACCAAAGTAGAAACCGTTGTTTTCCGTGTCGAGTGGTTGACTTTTCTCCCCTGAATGCCTGCCTTGTCGCACATTGTTTTCATTAACGAATCGGGCCAAATAATTACCCAAATCCACTGGGGAGATTGCTTCCAGGTTTCGTAACTCTTCAACAGAGGCAAGAAAAGATCTGATCAGTCGGACGTCCGACTCCGTTTTTCTGTGAGTGTTTGTGTTTTTCATACTTTTGACGAAGTTCTCCGTGTCCTCGTCACAACCGAACCTTGCACTCTTCTCCGCATTTTCCTTATCAATGAGGTCATCCAATTCAAGTATTCAAGACGCTAGAGAATTAAGTATTTGTTTGGTTTGTTGACATTTTGTTTGTTGACGTCTGCTCAACACACTGTCTAAGCAAAAAACCAACTGACAGCGCAAATCCGGATTTTACTCGGAACACTTCGGGCGCTTCCCATATCCAATACAGAAGTAGAGGTGTTCCGAACAGGGCTGCATTACGAGAATTGTTATCGCATGGGGGGGNTTACGAGAAACTCATCACACGGGTGACCGGAAGTGGTATCAGGAGTGGTCAGAAGTTATCAAATATGCAAAAACATTCATATTCTGAGTAAAGATATGATAATAATATATAAACTATAGTAAACCCCAATCTTGAGTATTGATTCTGAAATCTTGAGTATTGATTCTGATCCCTACGCGGGCTGCTATTTATTACCCCCAGTGTTCTTTACATTTTCACATGAAAGTCGATTTTTCAAAAGAAATCAGAAAGTTTTGTTTTGTTTTTGTTCAATACTAAGGTCATTTCAGGACGTTTCACCGTATGTGTTGTGTAGGAGTACATACGTGTTGTGTAGGAGTACATACGTGTTGTGTTGTGTAGGAGTATATATGTGTTGTGTTGGAGTATATATGTGTTGTGTAGGAGTACATATGTATTGTGTAGGAGTACATATGTGTTGTGTAGGAGTACATATGTGTTGTGTAGGATTACATATGTGTTGTGTAGGAGTACATATGTGTTGAAGGCTTTTTGTTGGTGTATTTGCCACCTTGTGATAGCGCGATTTGATGCCAATTTTATAGTGCTACCTCACTCAAATACCACGAGGAAGGCACCCAGCAAAGACGCGAATCCCCAATTCTACAGGAGGGTTCCCACATTGAAAGATTGTAAAAGAGGTAAAAATACATTAATATCAAATTAATTGATTTTTAAAATGTATTATATGCTATTTTAATGGTCAAATAAGTGCAAATAATCAATATCAATTACAAGGAAACTGTAAATCAAACAAACTTTTTATAACGGAACACTATAGAATATGTCAAGTATTTGTTTAAAATGAGCGAATTCAAACATAAAACGCGTCTCCGTTATTACATTAGTACAAAGACATAAATAGTTGGCATGCTGTTTTATTACTGAATAAAACTTACTGGAATATAATTAATATTCTTATAGATCATATTTTATGTTGCATTATTTGTAAACACTTGATGTATAGACTGGATGGTTAAGCCGATAATGAAATCTTAATGAATGCGCTAAATTGACACATTAAACATAACAATAACAAAATATTCGATTTACTATACCAGTCAATATGTTGCAGCTTAAAGTACACACTACATGCTCCCACACATATAGATCTAGTTTGGTACTGGAAAAGTTCATCTACTTGTGTTTGACGTCATTGGCAATAAACAAGCCCCTCGGGTACGAAGGGGAATTTACTGCCCCAAACAATATAGCACATAGATAACAGCATCACTCATTCTGATTGGTCACTGTGATATATATTTCCCACGAGATGAGTACGTTAATTTACTTCACCAAAACAAACTGTCTATACAGCTGTCACGCGTGAGCGTTTTAGATGACGTTTAGATCTAGGTTTAAGATTCACAATTAATGAATGAATCACAAGGTAACTTATCGATGCACGAACTAATTTAATCAACATCAGCATTGTCCGGCTGAGAATAATATGTTCCCTATGAAGGAAATTGACAAGAGTAAAGAGCGAAACGACACTTTCAGGGTCAATCCCTCACTAAGGCAAGACATTATGTCGCTAAACTTTTAAGTTTTGATGTTCAGGATTCGTAACAGAGAGTTCCCAATGAGCTATATCTCTGTATGCTGGAGGTTTTTCTATGTGAATTTTCCCCATTGTACCCAAACATTACCTCAATTTCTGATGTAACCTGTAAACCAAAATAATATGTGTTTTCGAATTTCAAAAATATACGCGCCATGTGTTTAATTAAAGCAAAAATAATGGCAGTAGAGACAGGAGCAAGTATCACGCCTTAACTGATTCAGACTAGAAACAGAAACTAACATCATCAATTTAAATGAAAATTATGTCAATAAAACATGTATAAAAGGTTACGAAAACACCGAGGTTATTTTTGTAAATATTCCAGATCAATTGTCTTATTACAAGTGCCTTGCCGAGAGTATTTCTAAATTTGACGTTGATTTGCTAACGCTACCTCAAATAGTGAAATTGATATCGCGTCTCCGTCCAGAATAAAATATTGCTGTGCTGATTGTATGTAGCAAATTTGATATAGTGGTGATGCATCAGTATATATTTCCATTATCGGAACACGTTGAGGTCACATAAACCAATGGTTAATGTTCTACTGGCTGGTAAAATGTACCGGGAAGTGGATACAATACACCTTTTCGATGAGAAACTCGTCTTTGCCGACTGCGAAATCCCCTGCGAAAAGTGTTTTTGCGTATCAAGTCATATCATCAGAGAAATAAATCTGTGCTATGGTTAACTGTTTTGATGTGGCTTTTTATTTTCTGCATCAACTTGCTCAATAGTTTTAATGTTAACTTATAAAACAAGGCTTGTCAGAAATGTCTTTTAAAGTAATTAATGGACGTGCTTCTATATGGGAATGTCTGCTGAAGGCGGTATGTTGGTGTGACTACATCTTTGTGGTTACACGGATCTGATGTCGACTTAAAGTGACACCTCTCTGAAATACTATACCGAAGGCACCAAGCATAGCATTTAGCCTTTCATTTGGGTTACGGGACGGTTATAAAAGTATTTAACAGATCTAAAAGGTTTTGACCCTTCGAAATGCAATCAATGGTATCATTAGTATCAATGCTTAATTAGGGCCAACAAATGGTCGACACAAACAAATGCAAAATAAAAACAACAAAGCATACAGAAAAGCATCATAAAAATAATTGATACATAAGATCCTTGTTTACACGAAACAAGTGTATATACTATATTACCACATTCCTAAAAATATGGTGAACCAATTAGTCCTTTAATAAAAATATGGTGAACCAATTAGTCCTTTAATAAAAATATGGTGAACCAATTAGTCCTTTAATAAAAATTTGCTTGAACACTTTTAAAAATGATAAAAACCAGTTTGGATACAAAAAAAATGTATAAAGCTAAATCGCGTACACTGGTTCTATTTTCGAAAACAACAACGGCATATCATCAACGCATTTAATCAGAACCCCTCTCAATCTCAATCAGATGAATATAAAACTCCATTAATAGATATACAGTTAAACCAGAAATATGTCTTACTATCGTCAACAGAAGATGTTAACGGTATTTAAAAGTAATTAAAGGGAAGTAATGGACCGGATTTAACTTCTATTATTCTTAAAGCCGCGTCGACAGTATTAAACAAGACCCTACAAAACTGTTTAATCTTTCCCTCCATATGTTAATCGAGTCAATGAAAATAGTTAACGATACCTCAGTGTTAATTTAGGAAGACGCGTCTATCGAAGTGAAGTAAGCTAACATCTCCCGAGTATAGTAGGCAAATTTGGAATAATCTATTTTGTTTTTACATAGATACAAATTTACTATTAAGAAAACATAATTTTGTATCAATTTGGATTTGTTCTAAGAGGCTCAACTATAAATCAACTTGTTTGTGGTTTTATCACTCTCTGGATGACGTTAAAGAAAAACGGGTTAGTTTCGTGACATTTGTACATGTAGATACTTGACAAGGGTTTGCACAGAAACCCTATTTTAAAACCATTAAACCAATTTTGGTATCTATTTTCTTTAAACTTATTACAACCGTATACTAAGTGATTAATGGAAAGCAAATTAAACCATTTCAACAAAAGTATATTATAAAAAACATATTATTCACGAAACATATAAAGCAGGTAGAGTTGTTAATTCAGTTAGTAAAGTGGTACATTGAGAACTGTTAGCATGTACTGGAATATTTAGCTCGAGTTGCTCAATGATCCTTGGTTCGTTCCAAATCTCAAACAGTGTTGACAATGAAACAAGAGGCCAAGAGGGCCTATTTCGCTCACCTGGATATCGAATTAGTCATAGCAAATTATTCTCATTAATATTATACTGTACTACACATAATTCAAACACAAACTTTATCAGGTCAATCTGTTGAAGCTACCAGCTGAATCTTATGAATCCATGCGCTTTAGTTCTTCAGAACAAGTCGTTTGAAGTGTTGTTGACCTCTGTGACCTTAAAAGTAGGTCATACTTTGATGAGCTCTATACCAATAAGCCACCAGCCAAATATTATGATTCCATGCCTTTCAGTTATTCAGAAGTCATTTGATGTTTTTAACATATTTGACCCCAGTGACATTGAAATTAGGTCAAGGTCATTTCCATATGCAATCTTCGTCGACCTAAATCCAAAGAAGATACCAGACAAATATTCAGATTCTCTACCTTTCATTGCTTCAGAAGAAGTACAGTTGTGGGATCGCACAACGTTACACGATGTGTGGAGGGCGCACGGTGTGTGCACGGTGTGTGCACGATGTGCGAACGATGAACAATTGGACGATCACTACTTGCGCACATCTGTTCGATGGACGAACGTTATGCGAAAACAATCGTGGTTGGTGTAAATTGATGAATGCCTTAACAATATATACGGTTTCGTGTTTAAACATATAAACTTGGTTTTTAAGTATGTGCTATATATATATACTAGCTGCATCTATAAGCTTATCTTTAAATTTTCTCTCTATACTTTCCTGAATTTAGAAATGGTGTTTTCGGTGTTTTTTGAACGACCTTAATCGACATGTAAAATTATAGCACAGTTCCCGCATACAGGTAAACATACCATGTAGCCAGTTTGTACATGAACCTTGACCGTACTTGTCCCCGCCCGGGGCACTTACGTAACTCATTGGGGGGTGACAATACAGGTGAAGGGGATCTATAAGCCAAACCGAATGCAAATAACAAATACTAATTGGCCAGTTGTGTTTTCATAACGGTCATACGGTTTCACACATCAGCTATATGTGTCAGGCACAGGCCAGGTAAAACTCCGGTCACTCATCAAAATGTTATCTACCTGTTCTGTTACCTATTCTTGACAGTCTGTAAACTTGTACATAATCTTAATTATTGTGATGATAAATCACAGTAATATATACAGTGTACATGTACATTATTGCATACGAGCCTTCAGTATTTATTTCATTTCGTAATATTGATTAACAAATTGTACCAAATCGCACAGATGTGCGGAGGGAAGCGCACAACGGGGCGAACGATTGTTAAATCGCACAGTTGTGCGCACCATGTGTGGACGATGTGCGGACGGTGTGTGAACGATGTATGCACGGTGTGCGCACGCTATTTTTGGTGCGTTGTGCGGTCACACAACTGTAATTTGAAGTGTTTGACACATTTGACCCATGTGACCTTGAAAGTAGGTCAAGGTCATTTGCATTCAAAAATTGTGTTCGGCTCTTACCAATGACGTTTTCAGCCAAACATCATGACTCTAGGCCTGTCCATTCTTCAGGAGAAGTCGTTTAAAGGAAACGTTGACGTGCGTCGTCCGTCCCCGTATAATGAACGGAATTCTTTTGACACCTGTTTAAATGTTTAAATAATAGTTCTAAATTTTTGATGCGTGACGCTGGTTTAGTGAACTATCTGAACTTGATTCTCGTTGAAGTGTGAAATGGAGGGCAAGTTATTCCTGAAACCCGAAAGTATCTAATACATTAAAACAAAGACCTACAGCTAGTGACCCGCGATTCTCCGAAGGTTACGCTAACTGACGATCCCTTGTACTCTTTAGAGGACATGTATCTACCTAACGATTGGTCAGGTGTTTTTCTACCTGAGACCAATCTTATAGCTGACCGCGTGCTTTCACTTTTGCTTTGACATATTCCAGGGCTGCAGAGAGCGAAAGTCAGTGTAAACCCCGGAGTATCGAGGTTGCAGTTGGAGTGGAACTGGAATGGACCTAAAAACACCAAGTGCAAGTTGCAAACCTTTGAATTTACTGAAGACAGTTTGATGAACAATATAAACATTTAGCATGGTTGAGACATTTTTTTCTATTAAAACGTACATACTTATGATCGAAAAGCCTATTCAGTACACACAGCTTAATTGTTCCGAGAGAACTACACAGATAGATAAATTTCATCAACAAAGTTTCGTATTCCTAATTGAACACAGGTTACTTATTGACCAGAACATTTTTCTATCTGAATACACTGCTTCGGCATTTGGCAAAGACGTCCATTCCCAGAAACGTAAGCTCCTGTTATGGTCAATACAACTCTTGCTTTCTGATTGGTCAATAATCAGCGAACAAAGTGGTAATCATGTTCACGATAAATCACATAAACGCTATATCCTGGTGTGTTTGCTATTTATTACAAACTTATTATATCTGACTAAACTTGGATTTGAAATATGTTTAACTTTGTCAATATGTTAAACCATGTTTCAAAGTGATGCAAAACATTTAAGTAAACTATATAAGATAACACGAAAATATTATTTTTGTTTAGCCCTAAATCACTTCAATCGTTGATTGACCGTGAAACAATACAAAACGAAAAAGTAAAACCACCAATTACAAATAACTATTATCAAATCGATTGATTTAGATATATGACACTATGACAACGTTAAGTCATCCTTTCACCCAAGTCATCATTTTAATTACCATTGCTATTTGGGTTAAGAAAATAAATTGAATTTTAATCTATGATAACGATGACTTACTTTCCAAAGACAAGAAATAAATGCAATATTACACATGTGTTTATCTGATGTCGAAGCGCAGATGACTACTTACTAGACTGCTTGTAACGAAGACAAACATGGTCAATCCGTCCATTAGTTCTTCTATCTGACATGTAGATGACCTCCGGGCAATAAAGATAAATTGGCCATTATCAGTGATATCCTAGAAACCGTATTGTCTTCTTGTTAACCATCGTTTTTGGCTTCATATGTGTCGCGAAACCGTTAAAAACAAAACCAATACAAATACAAAAAACACCTAGTTAAGTGAATGATGTAGCAAAATATAGAATTGGTTAGCTATCTCACTAAGCCTAAGGAGACAGGAGCATGCACAAGTATGGGGTTAGGGTTAGGGTTAGGGTTAGATGGGTGTTTTACAAATCTAAAAGCCTTAGGACAAAAAAACAGAGGCAAATACTCGTTAGTAAAATGAATGAATTTAAAGAAGAAGAAATGGCAATATTTTTAATTGCCACTTGAATTCTTTTAAAATGCTAGGAGTCCGTGACCTCAACAATCGTTCTATTTGAGATTGCTTTCCTACGGCATGAAAACCTCTGGCGAGAAACGCCTTAGAGCTGGTTTCGTATGTGGCTTCAAAGTCTGGTCCTGTCTATCCTTCCATTCATCAAGGTCATCAGGTTCTATAGTCAATGCTGGTGCGATCTTTGTTACATATCGACATGACATTCAGACCTAGTAAAGGCACACTGCACTTACTGGTAATAGGTACAAATAATCAAAAGAAGGGACTTTCTTGAGCTATTGAATAATTTTGTTTGTCTTTTTGTTTATTTGTGTTTAACGTCCCATCGACGGCTGTGGTCATTTGGGCCATGGTGATTTTTTTTTTAAACAAACATGTGAGTAGCGAAGATAAAATCAGATAAAAATGTTCATTTTTAAAAGCATTCGCATTGCATGTGTAGATAATTAAAATAGAAAGGGTGTTAAAATAATAAAAGAGATAACGAATAGATGATATGGACCATGTTATAAATATAACGTCAAAGAGGTTAAGGTGGGTTAAAAAACATCAGAGTCTATAGAATAGACCGATGTCTTTCAAAAAGTGAAATAATGTCTTCGAGTCCACGGAACTAAAGTGTTTCATATCCGGGACTCGAACGAAATAATTTTTCTGTGTGCATTTAATCACCGTCTTCACAGATCTAAGCTACCATCGTTTGAATAAACACGTTTTTGTACCAATGGCAAATATCTTAGGTTCAACTTGAATGAACCTGGTATTCCAAGAACAAAAGATTTTATTCAATTTACCTTAACGTCTGTAATTCACTTGTGTATTTTCGTTAATACGTCCACTCAATTATGTTTCATAGGTCTAGTTTGTCCGCAAAATCCACACTGTAGAAATCTTTTCGTCTGGATATTTGTTAACGAGTTTAATTGGAATACTTGAAAATCTGCAACAACAATTGCTACACGAGTGCATGTAACTTAGTTCTGTTAACAGGAAGACAAACAATTGTATTTTGTTTATAACAACAAAAGTCTCTGTTGCTTTGTCATGTGAAGCCATTGATTCTACACACTCATTTACCATGTTTTATACACGGTTAATCTTCACTGTTAAAGTCATACATTCAAAAATCAAGTAACGAACAAAATTACCATATGCAACGAGTACCTGATGGGTTTTTTTATAATGAAAATGCAGTTGAATTAGTAAAATTATTTTCATTTACTTTTATTTAATTTCGCAAGTTGTCAGTGACGTACATTCTACCAGGTGCATTGTCTAGTAACAAACACCAAAGAGTCAACACAAGCACACAGTCGGGAGTCAGGATCGAGACATTCAAGCTGTTGTTCTATTTCCAAATAGGACATTTTCCATGACCTCTTGAGATTTTTTTAAATGTGTTTCATGGTAGCAGAACCTTTACCCCACACAAAACAAAACGATTCTCCTGATTTGTTAAGACTAAAAGATAGTTTATAAATTTGTAGAAATCTTTAGAAATTACATTTCCATAATGCCGCGATGCAGCACGATGTCCCTCTCTGATAAATCCTACCCTGTGTATATTCATTTAACACATGCTCGTTTGTTTGTGACGGCTTTAAAGCTAAGGTCATACATATGTAGGAAAACGGGTGCCGAATGAGATACCACAAAAAGGGAAGGAAAACAAAAAAAGCATGTCACGCTTCCGTGTGAAGTTTTAATTGTGGAAATTCAATGAGATAAAATTGAACACAATGCTTCAAGTGGAAAACATGTTGACCAATAACAAGCGGTGTTAGATTATAACGTCTCTCATTAGTATAAAAAATTACTATCACAGATTAGAGGAAAACACTGTTACAAAACCGAACGTGTCAAATAAACGGCCGTATTCATTATAACAGAGTAATGATACCGCATGATTCAAATAGAAACATTCGCAAGCGACCCTAACGTGTCAGTCTGTTCGGATAGTATTGATATTAGCACGTAGCCGTCTGACACAGCAAGCGACCCTAACGTGTCAGTCTGTTCGGATCATATTGATATCAGCACGTAGACGTCTGACACAGCAAGCGACCCTAACGTGTCAGTCTGTTCGGATTGTATTGATATCAGCACGTAGCCGTCTGACACAGCAAGCGACCCTAACGTGCCAATCTGTACGGATCATATGAATATCAGCACGTAGCCGTCTGACACAGCAAGCGACCCTAACGTGTCAGTCTGTCGGATTATATTAACATCGGCACGTAGCCGTATAACTCAGCAGACGTACAATCTAGAGTATGTCCAACATGTAATGCGGTATAAGGCCGAAATGTACTTCTCTCATTAACGAACATGCACCTAGCCGTAAAGTGCAATCCACGAAGCCACAGCTGTGTCCTAATTCCTATCCCCGTGCACCTGTCTATCACAGTGTAGTACAATTGGTGAAACCTCCTGTGTTCTGATTCCTATCTCCCTGAAACTGGCGGTAACAATGGGGTCATTTAAATCAGAATTAACTCTTAATTCCCGTTTGACCGCTTGACCTAATACCAAAGTCTTTCCAATGCGAAGATGCGATCTCCTACATTCCTGATTTCCAGACGAGTTGGTCTTAACGATACAGATGTACGAGAATCTAACCATCACATCAATACAAGATCCGTCTTGTTTGCTTGTATATATGGTATATAAATATTGGTATTGTGACTGATTTGCGACGTTTTATGGGATAGCGGCCTATTAACAGCTAAACAGTCATTCAACAATGTAACTACATGTATGCACAAGGCGGTTTGTTGCTGTATTTGCCTCCTTGTGTTAGCGCGAATCTGATGCCGACCTTAAGGTGTATCTCACTAAAATACTGCGCTAAAGGCATCCGGCCTAAGATTCACCTGGTATCACTATGCTGACAATGAGTAAAGCAGTTGTTGCTCTTACTGTAACGTAAGGTGGTGCCAAGGAAGGCATTTAATACTCATTGGCAATATAGAGCAATAAATGGAATTTAGGGAAATTATAAGAACCATGTTTTCCTCGGCTTTCAAATTGTATTTGAATGTTAAAATAAGTTGGTACTCATATTTGCCATTCTTGTCAATTGAGTGTGTTTAAGGAGGATTAAGACACATCGAAAGCGTCCTGTACAGAGAAAACAGCAAAACAAGTGCTGAATCACTTTCTCATCTAAACATGAACAACAGCTGGTCACGTTGCCTTATTGTAGAGCAACAAGAAACGATAAAAGTGTCTCTGCAAATGCATTACTCATTGTTGTAAGTGCTTTCAGAATGCAATAAGTTATAAAACCATTCTGTCCATACGATAACGTCCATTTTACCGCGTGAAACCTTTGTTTTAAAATACGACACAAACAATATTTTATCAAAGCATGCTATAAGATTTCTTGAACGATTTTGAAAATATGACATACAATTAAGCATACTTTTATACATGATATTTTTGTTAACGAAATTAAGACGTTATATTGATGACGTCGATAGTGTTCCGTATAATTCATGAGTGATATAACGGACACCTTGTTGGTTATATAGAAGTAGTGCACGTGTCTTACAGTAGAAAACATTCTAAAATACAACTGCTGTACGGGTGATGATTTCAATTGGATAGACTCCGGCATATATCCTTGTCTATAAGGTCGCTGGTCATGTGGAGTACAGCTTTGGTTACGTTCAGTGTTATTTTTGGAATGATGGTTTATTTGTTATGTGATTGAATAAAATGTGTCCTTTATTGTGTTAAAGGTTTCGAGGCTTCTGTTTCCAACAGAAGGAAGCAACAATTTAACACTAAAGCGAAGGGGATCTTACGTATTCAGTGATTGTCAACCGATTTGTAAAGTAGATCATGTAAGGCAAATTGAATGAAGTATGAAATGGGAACGCGAAATAGACTGGAAATAGTTGTTCTGCCATTAACTCGTGTATTCCATCGTATCCATTAACTTCGCGTATCCATACAAACATTTAAATGTTATGATATGCTATGCATTATATAATAATAAATGCGCTGATATGACATCCGATATAGCTACACATCTATGAGAAAGTTTGAGTTGGTATCGCATTATGTTCTGGTCCAAACTACAAAACATATTTGTTTTAGATATCAACGCTCTGATGCCAGATGTGCTATATTAAAACCTATTTCATGTTCTTTACAAAAAATATGATGTTTATTAAAGTATAATCTTAATACAGTGGCATTATTAACGCGTTTGGCGGTAAATTTAGGTAAACATATAAAGTAATTATTTTATTTATTTATTTCCAATTCCACAGACCAAGGGTCCACTAACAGAATGGATAACAACAATACAACACAAGTATAAAATATCACAGTCAGTTATGCATGTAACACAGACTAAAAGATACTCATATGTAAAACAACAAGAATTGGTGATAGCAAATATGTTTAACCGTACTTTGAACTCTGCGTGAGTCTGGTGCAAAATCAAGATAGTTAAAACTACACCGATCCTTTTTTGAATACTGTACTTTGTAACGCTTATTCTACTTCTCTGGCAGTTAAACTGGTTGAATCGAATTGAGCGTAGATTACGACCAGGGACTAAAAAACACATTTGCTTGACTAAATATGTGCAATCAAACGCACTATTAACACATTTGTAAAGAAATACACCGTCAAAAGATGACCGCGTGTGTTCGAGGCTAGGTAGATTAAAATGCCTACAAATGTCAGCGCAAGACATGGAATTGTGTGCCTTAAAACATACAAAAAAAACAAAACTTTGAGCAACATGATCTGGAACACCCACATACACTGCGCGCAACTCGGGAACTTTGTAGTGTCGGAGGATTGCCAAAAATGCCAATAACGATGAACGCTGTTGAACAGACGACTAGTCGAGGCGTCATCTTGAAAAATATGTCACGAATTCTGAAGAAAAAGTGAGAAAAAGGTGGCAAATGAAAAGAGGGGTATTATATCAAGGCTTCGCTGTATATAACTTTTCAACTAATGTAATATGAAAAGATCGTATTTCGATTTTGCATTATTACCAGTTTTAATAATAAAATTAACAAAGCAAAAATGTGTTCTGTCACTATTACAAAGTATTAACAATAGGCCAAGAGGGCTTGTATCGTTCACCTGTTTCTTTCGTTACATGAAACTGACATATAGGTAACTTCAGATCAAATTTGGTAACTAGAACACAAGACATTTAAAAATCTCTTAAACGCTTTTTAAGAAATTATTGTTTGAAAATTGAAATTTTAATTTCAAAGCTTTTAACCCACGTTGACCTCTGACTCCGGCTAGCACTTACAGTTGACATTTGACCTCATTACTTGAATAAAGAAAACGATCCACAGCTGGTCTATATAACATACCCAAGTATCATGACTTTAGACCAAATGTTTATGGATATCATTGTTTGAGGTTTTTAACATATTTTTCTCCTTTGACCTTGAAAGTAGGTCGAGGTCATTTGAAAGAGGAAACTTTATAGCACTTTATCCCTGGTACCCACTGGCCAAATAGCATGACCCTGGGCCTTTTGGGACTTGAGAAGAAGATTGCTAAAGCTTTTAACCCATGTTGACGTTTGACCCCCGACTAGCACTTAAAATTGACCTTTGACCTCGTTACTGTAATTTGAAAATAATATTATTTGCACTTCTGGTCTTTATACCATTCTCAAGTATCATGACTCTAGTCCAAATGGTTCTTAGGATATTGTCGTTTGAAGTTTTCAACATGTTTGACCCCTGTGACCTTGAAAGTAGTTCAAGGTCCTTTTAATGAGGAAACTCCGTAACAACTTGCCAAATATTATGACCTTAGGTCCTCCAGTTCTTCAGAAGAAGTCGTTCAAAAAAAAAAAAGTTGACGGACGGACACCACATTACGGATTAAGCTCACTTGGCCCTTCGGGCCAAGTCAGCTAAAAGTCGGAGTTCGAACAACATTCTCATACAAAACATCGTCCTTCGTATTAACAAAACTTTATTGTTTTGCCACCTGATCTTGATTAGGGTTAGGGTTAACCCTACCAGGCAATGTCGGAAATGAGCAGGTAGATACAGCTGCTTAAGCAGCCCTTAACCTTCAATCGAAAGATATTAAACTGCCTTTTCCTGATTTCAAACCTTCTATATAACAAATTTATTAAAACGAATTGGCAACGAAAGTGGTCCAAAGTGGTCTAATTGCAATTCTACCTAATGTGGGTTCCTGTGTAACAAGTAAAGCAGGCCGCGGAAAGGAAATTGTCCTTTCGATACTGCGCATAGGCTATACCTACATCACAAATGACTACATTTTTGCGTAAGGAAGACCAGCCTTATTTTCATGCATGCGATCAACCATTTACAGTCAAACACTTTACGATTGAATGCGCTGACTTCAAACTAATACGCGACAGATTGTACGATGTACCGTCTATGAAAAGATAATTCGATACAGTTTCTGTGCAATTGATAAATGACTATTTACACTCAAATTATCTTTACAATAAAATATGAGATATTGTGAAGCCAATTTGTTCGATATTTATGTTTTTCATAAATCCGTTACATATTTAAAGCTAATACATTTTGGTTAGATGCATTTCTTTTCGTGAATGTCTCTTTTTACAGTGTTGTTGGCCCTTAATGACTCACATTGTCGATGGGCCGTTAAACAATACAAAAACAAAAACAAAGCACGATTGAAACAATTTAGTGACGTCATTATGTGTCATTGAAAGCAATTTGGTTCGATCGTATATTTAGGATCTGAACGTGTTAAACTATTAAAGTTGTTGCATGATATTAAGATATTTCATTTACTTCCCATTCATATTCGCAATAATATGTTTTATTGATTATTTCTCCGTAAAGCTATTATTGTAAGCTGACCGGGCTTGTCTTTTGTAGTCTACCACTTATCTGTCAGTGAGAGAACGAGAGAGTGACATCAAATATTGATACCAAGCTTGTAAAGCTACTGCAGCTGGAAAGGCATTGTCACTGAATTCATATGTGCTACACCACGGCTTCTCTAGTAACCTGGGGCGAGTCTTCGGATAGATCCTCTGGGATTCTATGCAAAGGGTATTATTATTTTTAAATGAGGTATTGGGATCGCCAAATACAATAAGTCCGCCTCCAGAACAAATTCTAAGTGCGTACGTGAGACAGAATAGAGATTAAAATCGACTAATGAGAGTCTCAATTTAAGTAGTGGCGTCGTACACTATGGTTTTCAAGGTATGAGAATTGTCCAGCCAAAAAGGCCAACAAACTTCTATTTAAGATATTATCTTACATACAAGACATTTTAATGAATAAATAAGGCTATTCAGAGTTGATAGTACGTTTAACAAAATATAAACAAACCAGTGTTAATCAATGACAATAAAATGACACGCTTGTCCTTTGGTGATTTTTCCTTTGCGATATGTTCGTTCTTGCGTGCTGGACATTTACATTTATTTGAAAATTCAATTGCTAATGACGTTTAACTGATAAATAACAACACATTTCGACTTAGTTTTAGATCGTTTGCGACATACAGACTTTCATGTTTTTGTCAACAGGAATCACGGGTGGCACATGTGGTGCAGGAAAAGCTTGTCGTTTCAGATCACGTAGTCTCGGTTCCAATGGTGTGCGGGATGTTGCAATTTAGGCCCTTCCCCTTTTTATTCGACCTTGGCTTCTGCTGCACTTTCCCATTTCTCTACTTTTTCTTTTCAGCAGAGTCCCCATAAGCACCAGTCTTCATATTACTTTGGTTGTTGCAGTGAGGTCAAAACATCTATAGCCCCAGATAAGGCCTGCAGTTTTAGCCATGGCCGGTGTTTTCTCAGTTGTGACCTTTACCGTCACAATACGCAGGGAAAAGAGGACATGGATAGTGAGAATAATATTGTGTTCGTTATAATATTAAATTTCGGTATATTTCGCATTTTGAAAAATGAATATCAGTAAAAATTACAATATAAGTGTTTAATCACTTGCTCATTTAAAACTAAATATTAGCTGGTAATTTTGAAAGTGCTTTCAGAATGCTATGGATGCGATAAGGATAAATTCTCTTTTGCACTTCCAAATTGTAGGAGATCGCAGACAGCCCTACGACCAGTTGTGCATAGGCGCACCACCAGTCGTGTATGATCGTGGGTCAAGAAGTCACACGATTGGTCGTGCTACTGGTCCTGCCACCTGCGATTGGTTGTGCCATCTGTCGTACGCTCGCTGACGAGTATACTTGGAGTGAATTATTGGGTTCAAGTCACTCTCCTCCACTACGAGACCCAAAGAGGGCTATGGCGAGTATACAATTTGTGCTGGACAAAGAAGTCAAGTGTGTCATTATGATAGAGCACCAACGACAGCTGTGTGATGTGGCGGCAGCCGTAACTCTGCCAAGATATCTGATCGCGCGACCCATCGCACGACCGGCTGCGAGTGGTTGCTAGATGGCCACGACTAATCGCACGATTACTTACGATTGATCTTGCGATCGATCTTGTCCAATCGTTGGTAATCGCACGACCACTAGTCGTACGTTGACCTATCACCAAGAGCAGTCTCCGTATGCTTTAGTATCCCTTTGTCTCAGAAACACTGATTTGAATTAACCAAAACAAATATTGAAAGAACGTTCCATGGGTCATCGATCCACATCGAGTCCTGTCAAGTTTTGTCAAACTTTAAAATGTTTCAAATACTTTGAGGAATCAACATAAATGGTCTGAAGAAAATAAACAATAATCAATTTGCATTTGAACCTAATGAAATTTCATGTGCAACACGTAGAGCAGAGCGCAGAGAGGAAGTTGTAATCTCGCGACTGCGCATAGCCACTTCTTATATCAGACATGGTTACATTTTACCTAATGATCAACCTAATTGTCATGCATGTGATCAACCAATTTAAGTGATCACTGAAGTAATTCTGTCATCAATCATTTCACATTCTTGCTACATACTAGTGTAATCAATAAAACTTCTCAAAATAAACCTCCTATTTGTTAGCACTTTTTATAAAAGTGTTTTGTTGTGAATATAACTATAAAGATTTAATTGTAAACATCAACAATGAATGATCCGCATGTTCAATCACTGCGTTACTAAGCAGACGTGAGTTTAAATATATACATTTATTTATTTATTTATTAGGTCGCTTGTATGGACTGATGTTAATTGAAATGCAGTTCATATACGCGTATTGCATGCTGTAATAAACAACCTACCTCCACCCTTGAAGAATCGGAGGATGTGGGTCTTTTGTGTCTTCTAATCAGGGGACATTGAAGACAGCAAAATTGATCTGCTTTTCCTTCGCAACACACATCGCAAACCCAAACTGATTGCCATAAAACAACTTTCATCAATACTCATTCCCTCTATTTTTACATGCAAGAGGCAATACGAACATGTACATTAAATCTTTACATTTGCATCAGTATTCGACTTCATAAATTATATACTTTGATTTCACTGCACACATTGTTCTAATAATATTGTGTCAAAGTTCACCTTTCGTATTGTGTCACAAAAGCCCCTCACAAGTTGAACCGTCGTCAAGGAGACACAAGTTATGCCCGTGTTGTTTCCCTCTATGTTGGAAACTGATAATATTTAATTCCTAAAGCCACATCAAAGTGTATGGAAGCGGATGAATGAAGTTGGGATGATGTAAACTGGCTAAAGATAACATTGTCTGTCAGTTCTAAAAGTATTGAACAGCGACATTGTATGAAATTGCAATGCAGATCCTACCCTTTTTTCACAAGAGCTGAGAGATGTAAAACATTCAGATCAGGTGTGAACGAGACCACACACTTGTAAGGAGTTAACTGTGAAAAGCCAATTAATAAACTGTATTACAGGATAACATGTATGAGACAATTAACGCAATACAGATAGATTATAAGGTATTTCGATTTGTGACATGTCACGGACTTTTAATTTGCATGCCAAATACACGTGCGGTGTCGAAGAAATAGAAATGTTTCTGGAGAGATTATTAAAATTGAAGTAACGAGTGTGTTTCCTAACAGTCAGCTTTGATGTTGGTCGACCATTACTGTCCGATGAACCTCGTTAGGACAGCGTCCCTCACTCGTTATGGAATGAACCTCCCACTAAATTATAGGTCGGGGCTGATTATGACCAAACCTCACCAGCCAAATTGTTGATTTATTTGTTGACGATGTCAATTATTAGTTGAAAGTAAACTACATTGATTTTGTTTGTTCAGATTCCGTTATTTGGGGAAGTCGAACATCAAAGCTGCGTAATACAGATGTAATACTTTGGACACCAGGTCAATAATATTAGCGGCAAGAAAACGAACCTGTAAAGTGTGTGTACTTGAGGCTATTTTAGGCAATTTTATCCGTCTCCAGGCCGGGGCATACAAACGTCCTTAAAACGGTATTTGTTATAGAAAACTTAAAGTGTTCAACATTTAGGTTTATCAAAACATTTGGCTTACTCGCTTACTGGCTGTTTTTTTTTTTTTTTTTTTTTTTTTGTCGGGCGATATTTTTCAGTGTGGTAGCACTACAAAGTTGACATTAGATTCATATAATAATACCAAACCTCTTTCAGAGCTTTTCTTACAATTTATGTCAAATTAAGTTAATAATGAAACCATATAACATTTGCATATTCTATTAAGATAATGTAAAACATGCTTTGTTCATGTTGATAGTTATGAAGTTTTGCACCTGGGTAGCTATTGGACGATAGAAAGATGTCTTTATTTAAGACGAATAGCTTATATAAGTACATGTTCATTTATTTATTTAACAAATTTGGTATATATAAAAAAAAAATGAACTTACCCGTACAAGAAAACACGAAGTACTTCAGATTATTCTTCCGTGTATGAAAAGATAATATACGTTTGTTTAATCAATATGTGTGCACGGTCACTATAGAACAGACGTTTCGAATTAGTATTTTGATGGTGCCATATTGGAAGTGTTGATATGTTTTATTATTAAGCTATCTCGAGTTCTGGCCATCTGCTAACCTGGTATATCATGCCATTGTTTGTATGCTTGTTTAATGTAAGTGTGTTTCCTTTTGTGTTCACATGTGTTGTAAGCCTAGGTCAGTCAGTGCACCATGCGCTGTGTCTGTCGTTGAAAGTTTAAAGATTCTATCTGTCAACTGCCAGGGTCTTGGAGATTTTTCTAAACAAAAAGACGTGTGTTCTTACCTAAAAACGAAAAGATATAACATATATTGCCTGTAAGATACGCATTTTACAGCTGATAAGGAAAATATCATTCGTTCAAACTGGGGATTTAATTCAAATTCTAGGGGAACTGCTATACTTTTTAATAATAACTTTGAATATCAAGTCTTACAAGAAAGAAGGGACGTAAATGATAATATATTAGCCTTAGATATGCGAATTCAGGGAGAGAGAAAAAACTTTAATAACATTATATGGACCCAATACTGACCAACCGTCTTTTTATGATGAAATTTTAAATATAATAGAAGTCATGGGAAATAAAAAATATATATTGTGTGGAGACTTTAATATGATTTTCGATCCTAAATTAGATTGTGATAACTATAGAAATAAAAATAACCCAAATGCAAGAAATAAAGTTTTGGAATTGAAAGACGTATTTGGTTTAATTGACACCTTTAGAGAAAAGAACCCCGAGACCAAAGGATACACATGGCGTAAGAAAACCCAACACAAACAAGCAAGATTAGATTATATCTTAATATCAGACAGTTTACTACATCTCACATCTTCAATAATTGAACCAGATTACCGCTCTGATCATTCTATCTCTAACATACATTTTTAATAACTTCATACAGGGAAAAGGTTTATGGAAATTTAATAACTCTCTTTTATTTGATGCTGAATTATTAAATATTATTAAATCAGCAATAGATAATGTCAAGCTGTAGTACTCAATACCTGTTTATAACATAAATAATATCAATAATATACCTTTATATGAAATAGCATTTACCATTAACGATAAACTTTTCTTAGAAACTCTTATGATGGAAATTAGGGGTAAAACAATTTCATATTCAAGTCACATTAAAAAAAATCTAACGAGAGAGAAATTAGGAATTTAGAAAAAAAGGACCTAACAACGCATTTTTAAATGAGTTAGATGATAAAAAAAGGAACTAGAAGAAATAAGAAGGCACAAAATTACAGGAAATATGATACGTTCAAAGGCATACTGGATAGGGGAGGGGGAGAAACCAACCAATTACTTTTGTAATTTAGAATCTCGCAACTATACTAGTAAAATTATTCCAAATATAACCAAAGAAGATGGGACAATAATATCTGACCAAACTGAAGTTTTAAAAGAAACTGAAAATTACTACAGAACCGTATACAAAGAACGCAATTCATTTAAAAATGTTAATCTTGAATAACTTCTAGAATCATACACTGTACCCAAACTATCTGCCAATGAATCATTAAATACAGAAGGCCCACTTACTATAAATGAATTAACAAACACACTTTTAAAAATGAACAAGAGGCCTAAGAGGGCCTGTATCGCTCACCTGATTATTTATGCAGTCATAGCAAAATATTCTCATTAAATATTATATTGCACTAAAAATATTTCCCTCGCAAACTTTGTTGGCTCCATCTGTTGAAACTACCAGCAAAATATTATTATAAGATTCGATGCTTTTTGATTCTTTTTCAGAAGTTGTTTGACATATTTTTTCCTGTGACCTTGTAAATAGGACAATGTCATGATCCTTCTCAAATTGGTTAGCTCTATTCCAAAAAGCTACCAGCCAAATCTAATGAATCCATTTCTTTTAGTTCTTAAGAACAAATCCTTTAAAATGTTGTTGACCTCTGTGACCTCTAAAGTAGGTTGAGGTCATTTTCATTTGCAAACTTTGGTGATCTCTATCCCAGGTTAATTCTTCATCAGAAGTAGTTTGAACCGTTTGACATATTTGAACGCTATGACGTTGAAAGTAAGTCAAGGTCATTTTCTTTCGCAAACTTTGTTTGACTCTTTCCCAGGAAATAACCAGCCAAATATTAAGGTTCTATACCTTTCAGTTCTTCAGAAGAAGTTGTTCTAAGCGTTAGACATATCTGCTTCATGTGACCTTAAAAGTAGGTCAAGGTCATTTGTATTCTCAAACTTTGTTGGGCTCTTTCCCAGAAAGTCACCAGCCAAATATTTAGGTTCTATAACTTTCAGTTCTTCAGAAGAAGTCGTTCTAAGCATTAGACATATCTGACTCCTGTGACCTTGAAAGTAGGTCAAGATCATTTTCGTTTTCAAACTCTGTCGGGCTCCTACTAACAAAGCTTTCAGCCAAGTATCATGACTCTAGGCCTGTCCATTCTTCAGAAGAAGTTGTTTAAAGGAAAAGTTGACGGACGAGGACGGACGACGGACGGACGGACGACGGACTCCGCACCATGACATTAGCTCACATGCGAGCAGGTAAGCTAAAAACAACAAAAGCCCTGGTTCCGATGGTTTTACAGTTGAATTTGTAAAAATAATTTTGAAGCAATTAGGACCATTTATTTTAAGATCACTAAATTACAATTATCGTATATCCGAACTTTCAGTAACACAAAAACATGGAATTATAACTTGCATTCCAAAAGGTAATAAACCTCGTAATAAATTAAATAATTGTAGACCTATAACCTATAATAATATCTATAATTTAGCATTTGGTGCAAAAGCCGAGAGATTCAAAAATGTTAAAAGTAAATTAATTAGTGATACCCAAACTGGCTTTATTCCTGGTAGATATATAGGAGAAAACACACGCTTGATGTATGATGTTATGCAGTATACAGAAGATAATAATATACCTGGACTATTGCTTTTAATTGTCATGGAATTTTATTAATAAAACTTTGAAGTATTTTAATTTTGGCCCGAATTATCATACTGAATTTTGACAAAAAGCTTGCAAAACTGAGGTCTTTAATATCTGTCTGGAACAAAAGAATACTTACACCAATAGGTAAAATAGTTGTTATCAAAGCTCTACTAATATCACAGTTTAATCATTTGTTTATATCGCTTCCCAATCCGGATGACTTATATATTAAACAAATTAACAATACATTGTACAATTTTCTATGGAATAGTTAACCAGATCAGGTAAAAAGGGATATAATTATAAAAAAAACTATGAAGAAGGGGGGCTTAAAATGATACATCTAACATCTTTCATAACTGCTCTTAAAGCAACTTGGATCAGAAGGATATATAGTAAACTAGGAAATTGAGAAATTGTTGTGGAATCGTTATTTGATAAACAGAAATAAGCAAATATTGGAATTGAGAAATTGAAAGATGTTTAGATGCCTGGTATAAAACTATCAATGCAAGAAAAATATATAAAACAAATATTAGTGAAAATCCAATATGGTTTAACAGTGAAATAAAAATAGATCGAAAAGTTATCTTCAATAATATATGGTACAAAACAAGGAATTCATTTTATCCACAACGTTTTTAAAAAATGATAGATCCTAATACAGCTTAGAAGAATTTTGTGAAATATTTAACATTCGTGCTAAATTTTTAAGTTATCAGAGTTTGAAAAATGTTATAGGTCAGTTCATAAGGAAGAACCGCCAAGCTTTCGATTCAGAAAATAATATTATGCTACCAAGTATACTCATAAATCTCAAGTTAATCCTAAGATGTAAGAAAGGAGCTCGTGAAATATATACCATATTAAGCAAAAATGAAGTTAAACACACCGCCCAAAATAAATGGAATCAAAATTTCAATATTGATGAAGATACGTGGAAAAATATATACAAATATCCTTTCAATACTTGTACCAGCTCCAAACTAAAATGGTTACAATTCATAATAAATAATAGAATCCTAACAACAAACATTTTTTTTTATTTCAAATTGGTAAATTAGATAATCATATGTGGACATTTTTGCAAAACTCATCCAGAAACAATAACACATATATTATGGGATTGTGAAAAGGTATCTTATTTGATAGAAAATATAAGAATTACTATTATTGCTAAAGATCTTGGTCTTCGATTTAATAAAAAAAAGAATTTATATCTTTGGCAAGCAAATTAATAAATATACAAAGTTCAACTTGGATAACTTGTTATTACTCACGGTAAAACAATACATATATAAATCAAAATGCCTTAAAATAGTCTGAATGGTCTAAAAAGTCATATCAAATTCGAATTAAAAGCTCGCAAAATTCTAATATCTAAAAGTAACATTAAAAATAAAATACAGATTAACACACAAATACATCACTGGTTGCAAATTTAAAAATTAAAATAAAAAAAATTAACATCTTTCTGACCTAAGTTTCCCTTGTCCTTGCTTTGTCCCACATGTCTTGTCCCTTGTCTTTTGAGTGCATTTGATTTTTGTCTGTATACCTAATGGCACGAATACCATTTATCTATTAATAATTTATTTATATATTATTTGTGTGGGTTTGTAACTGTAAGTGTAGGTGTGTCCGTGTGTGAATTCTTTTTTGTCTCTGTATATAGGTAAATGCTTGATAAATAGAATTAATTAGCGACAACTCTTAAGCTTTAAGAGCTTAACCAACAATCTTGTACCATATGTGTTGCATCATGTCAAGTTAAAAAAAATTGAAAATGATTTATTTTTTATTTATTTAAATTAAGCTATCAGTTATCACATTGTGCCTTTATTGTATCTTCCACCAACATCAATTACTAAGGGACGGTATTTTGTAATCTAGATAATATGCACCATATCTTCAATGAGATTTATCAGTTTGGAAATATGTGATATCAAAGTTTAACTTTCTACACAAACAATGTACGTATTAAACGTGTCGCAACGTTTTACACCACCATTTTACATGAGTGACTTGTAAAATATACAATTTCGTCACATCGTTGTACAGGTAAAAACGTAAATCACTCACTCAGTCATAGCTTGACAAAGGGACCAGTCGGTCTTGAAACGTTGTGACACGTTTTAAACGTACATTGTTGTGCAGAAAGAAAAACTTTGATATTATAGACTATGCATTTCAGGGTCTGATCCGCGGCTGTGTTCCTTTCCAGCGGTCCGTCCGATTGTCCATTTATACGACGATTCTGTTAGACTTTGTGTTCAGCTTCATTACTCGAGGTCTACCAGTCATCAAATTACATATGTAAGGAGTGCTTCATAAATTAAATCAAATGCAGGTCACTGTGACCTATTTTCCCCGTTAGTGATTTAAGTCTGATATTGCATTTAGTGCAGGTTTTTATTACAATCACCTCACTTTTCGTCAATCCCTCAGCGTTTGAAAATGAGTGTTTTGCAAACACTTTCAATGCTTGAAAATAATATCCAGTATATTTAGTTCTTATTACAAGTATTGTGAGAGAGAGGATAGCTACTAATGGAAACTGGAAACGTCAAAACATACGGGACGGAATTCGTCAGGAAAATAACAAATAATGACATATTAATTGAGTTTGAACCTACACTGAACACTGATGTTAGTATTTAATTTTACCGAACGACTAGGTGTAAACCTGGGTAAATGACCGTAAAACATTCCATTCTCACTCAAATTATATTATTCTCTTATCAGGCACTTAAGGTTTCTATAGATGACGTTTGGACGCGTATCCTCTCATTTAAAATTCTGAAATGGCCGTTGAAATTCCGCCGCCGGGAACTCAAGTGTTAAGTATTATAACTGGAGAGCCATTGATTTTTTATGAATATACATATATAAGTCATGAATCTTTTTTATTTTGAGACGAAAATTGTGCGATCAGCAATTGTCTGCCGTATAAATCAAAGAGGAGATACGAACAAAGTTAATAACTGTTCAAGATGCCCCATTGCTATATATATCAACCTTGCTTTTTTGTCGGCAATATCAAACCGGTGGCTGTCCCTGATAATATAAGAGATAGCACATCACAAAAGAAACAAAAAATGTAACAGAGACAATTGGAATGTTAGTCAACCACTGCAATATTAATTGAATATTGGGGTACCTAATGGCTTAGTTTCGGTTTTTGTGTAGGCTCAGTTGTTGTCTATAAAAGTGTACGTTAAGTTTCCATTTATCCCATGTCTGTTGATGTATTTTGCTTATGTATCCTTACATTTAACTATTTGATTGGAATAGTTGAGTTTGCGAGTGTTTTATTTGTCGAATAGAAGATAGGTTGTTAAGGTGGTATATGAATTCTAGTAGTAAAGAAAAACACTTCTTATTTTCATGGATATTAGCAACAGTATGAAAAATCAGCAATCGATAGTGTAGGATTCATGTCAGGGACATTATGTTACTGGTCATGTGTGCGCTGCGCGATGTTGCGCTTAAATACCGCCTACGACATTTGACGCCATGTGGTGGCAAACACCACTAGAATACAGACATTTACACAATACATCAAGCTAAAACTAAAACATAGGTTTAAAGGTATAAAAGATGGTCGACCAACATCAATAACAAACAATTTGTTGAAATCTATATCAAATATTATTGTAAAGATATTTTAGAGTTGATAATCATATATTGATAAAACGGGTACAGTATTAGATAATAGTTTTACAGACGGCACATTATAGTATCTGTCACGCATTTGTTTGAAATCAGTGCACTTAATCAAAGTGTTAGACTGTAAATGGTTGGCAAATGCACGACAAAACGAGTTTTCTTTCTTATGTAGAAAGTATTATTGTATGATGTAGGTATGGTCCATGTGTAGTCACAGGAAGACAATTCCTCTGTGTGGATAAAAAAAGGTAGATACAAATGTACCTCCTTGTCAAAGTAACAGTCACAATTACGTTACAACGAATACTAGCGAAACAGTATCTGCACTACGAACGTTCCAAATACAGTTGACATACTGACGTCGAAGTAAATAAAATGGACAAACATTAACACATTATGTATAGGAACGTAATACATAAACTAATGATGCACTCATTTGCATAAGCAGCCTACTAGCGCATCTTCCTGTCTGTAAATATCGCTTTTGAGATATGAAATTCTCCTCTACCCAACCTGTAATTATCACAACAATGTGCTCTTAAAACGTAACACTAGGACATACTCAGCTGTTAATTTTCCATGAATGTTAAATAAACATTGAAAGTCTTCAAACTTTCAAACAAGAATGGCCGAACGTTCATTACATCCTATTTCTTTCTCATTAGCGACTGGTCATTATAGCCATGTTATTCGCAGTTAACAACAATGACTTTGAGAAAGCTACCAAGATGATGATGTTGACGTTGACACTTTCTAGTGCTAGTATTAAATCATTTAAGATAAACGATGTCAAAACGAATATTCCCGTTTTGCGATGATAAAAAGGAAAAAATGTATCATTCGTTTAAACAGGTAGACACCAAATAACATTCAATGGTTATTGACAATGCGATGTTTTAATAAGAAACAAGAAACCGCATGACTACAATATTAATGAAATTAATTAAGAATTCTTTTTACCAAAATTATCCTGTGATGAAAATGGTTTGAATGATATTTTGTTTAAACGTCTATATAACATATATGGTTATTTAAGGACGTGCCCCATGCATGTAATGTAATGGTGCATGTCAGTATATGTGCTGGAGGCGATATGTTGGTGTGGTTAAGTTATTGGGGATCTGTCAAACAGAAAGGTGAAGGGAAGGGAAATATAGGAGGGAGGATGGTGTGGAGGTGGGAACAAATTCAATTCACATTATCATTAACGCCAAAGTCCGCCGTTGGCAATATGCATGCTTAGCATTGACGCCTTACCTCACAACATTGCAGAAGAACGTTAGAGGAATGGTGTTCCTGAGGTTAACCAGAGTTATTGTAACTTCAGTGGCAGGTTTGGCACTTGACGTAGACGTTGATCGACCCGCCCAGCCCATGTTCTTTCTATAAGATACAGTTTCAATTAATGGTGTTTTCTAGGTTTTTCGGCTTTTAAAGAGAGATATTATTTCGAAAAATAAAAATCCTCGCGTACATGGTTGATATGCCATCTTAAAACTTTAAAAACCCCATTGATTATACATTTCATTTCATTCATACTAACACATTATTCATATTTTCATACGAGTCGCGTTGGCCATGTGGTTAAGGCGTCTGCCATTCTGCTACCACTAGCCCTCCACCACTGGGTCGCGGGTTCGAGGCCTACGTAGAGCAGTCGCCAGGTATTGGCTGTAGGTCGGTGCTTTTTCTCCGGGAACACCGGCTTTCCTCCACCACCAAAACCTTGCATCTCAATAAATGATTATAGCTGTTAATAGTTAACACAAACAAACGAAAATATTTCCATTTTTTTTAAATTGATGAATTCCTGTTTTCATAATTCTATAAGCATGTAAAAGTATGAAGCAAAGACGTTCGAATATTAGACAATGGCCTGTGTAAAACTACCGCCCAGTTTCAAAACTGCCTTTTCTGTCTAAGATCTTGGAGAAGGTTGTGTCCCGGCGTCCATGCAAACAGTCTCCATGACAACATTCAATCGGCCTACCGCATGGGACACTCTACTGAGACGGCCCTCCTTCGTGTACATAGTGATATAGCTTCTGCATTGTATAACAAGTGCAGAGCGGTGCTTGTCATGCTGGACTTGTCAGATGCATTTGACGTCATCGACCATGGCATACTTTATAAACGTCTGGAATACTCTTATGGAGTGACTGATACCGCACTATGCTGGATACAGTCATACCTGAGTGAACGACGACAGTGTGTTGCCATCGGATCTGCCACCTCACATGACAAAGTACTAGATTTCGGGGTTCCTCAAGGGTCAGTGTTAAGACCACGAAAACATTGTATGTACTCCAAACCGATTGGAGAGATTTGTCATCGCCATAGCCTTTGCTATCATTGCTATTCCGATGACACACAAATGTACCTGGTCATAAAACCACAGGACAGTTGGAATACAGTCTCAGAAAGTCTGGAAGCTTGTCTGACAGATATCAGTATCTGGATGAATGCCAACATGCTTAAACTTAATTAGGAAGAGACCAAACTAATCGTCTTTTCCCCAAAGCGTCAGCAAACAATGGCTCTCTAGCTCAAGGTTGGTGCCAGAACTATTGAGACTGTTCCAGCTGTTAAAAACCTAGGGGTATACTTTGACAGTTCTCTGAACATGGAGAAACAAGTGAACGCTATTGCCAAATCCTGTTACTACCAGATCAGGAACATCGGCTGTATTCGGCAGTTTCTAACTGCAGATGCATGCAAGACTTTGGTGCATTCATTTGTTACCTCTCGGTTGGATTATGGTAACGCCCTACTCTGTGGTATATCTGACAAACTAACTAGTCGTCTGCAGAGTGTCCAGAACACTGCAGCACGGCTAGTTACTCGTACTCGAAAGAGAGAGCACATCACACCTGCGCTTTATTTGTTGCACTGGTTACCTGTACGATATAGGTCGCAGTACAAACTTCTGGTATACACATACAAGGCACTGAATGGAACAGCTCCTCAGTACCTACAGGAACTTGTTACCCTGTATCAGCCGTCAAGATCACTGCGGTCGGAGTCAGAATCTTTGTTGTGTGTCCCAAAATCTCGTACTGTGACCTACGGAAACAGATGCTTTGGGAGGGTTTCGGCTACGTTGTGGAATAGCTTACCATCTGCTATTAGGAAGTCGAATAC